>NW_020271750.1:1489661-1681332 GCF_003268045.1 Sipha flava
CACACACACACACACACACACACACACACACACACACACACACACACTATATCTATATGCAAAACAAAATGGGAACTCTTGAGTTGGATCCTGAGATATTTGATTGCTTAAAAAAAACACAAGTTGGGTCTGCGGTGTTATTAATAATATTCGAATTGAGTCCATGGTCACATTTGATAATAAGTAAATTGGGTCCACGGTTGATTTTACCTTGTTGTTATCTTAATTACCCAACTCAAGTTTCCTAGTGAAAGTTGTGTTTTAAATTTCTTCCGTAATTTAAACTATATAACTATAAATAAACTATTAGTGATAAAAATAAAAATAAATTAAAATTTGATCTAAAATCAAGCCAATTCAATAATAATTTTTCACATAAAAAAAAATTCTAATTGAATAATAATTTTAATATTTTAATAATGTTTACATCAGACCGTTACCTTTGAATAACAAAAAAACAAAATTTTTTGGAAGACTTTCTAGCCAACCTCCACATGGTGTCTTCTGGGTAACGCTAATAGGATGGACCAAACTCATGTAGTCGATAAAATATACGAGGACCCAATTCATGTACTCGATAAAATATATGGGGACCCATTTCATGTACTCAATAAAATACGCCCGGACCCAATTCATACTATTTTTTAAATTTAGGACCTAACTCGAGGTTATTCAACTTAATTGTATAATATTAATTAATTATTTTTAGGAATTAATTATTATTTATTACCAATTATTTAGATAACTATTGTTTTTTTTTTAAAAAAAAAACGAAAAATTTCAATGAATTACATACTTTATGCAATACTATATTAAGTATAAACAAAATTAAATATAATCTATAATTTAGTTTTTGGGTGGTAAAAAATAAGGTACGCTAATATATATATAAATAAAAATTAACTTTTATAACTTAATTGAGTTAAACAAAAATTAAATTAATTACTTGTTATTGATGAATTTTAACATAACTGAGTTAATAATCATTAACTTGTCCATCCTTGCTTTTTGAATCTTGCTCTCTTTCTCTCTTCAGAATATCTTCTTCTTCCTCTTTTTCGAGATATGTTTGATAGTTCAGCTAATGAAACCATAAATATTGATGTAACTAAGTAAGAACTTATCAAGAAATTATTCAAACATTTTTAATTTATGCAGTAGAATAACAGTATGATATATTAATAATTTATAAATTTTTATATTTATTCATAAAAGTGATACGTTTTTTCCGAGAGTATACGGCGAAAAATGTATGAACCGCTGCAACATAACCGATTGGTATCCTTCGGTTGAAAGTTAGAGAACGTGAAAAGGGCATTGCCTGGCATTATTGGATATTATACGTGCATCTGCGATGTATACACAATGTTTTTGATTCAATGTTTAGTCCAATGTTTCATATATCAATTAATCCACTATTTTACCACCTGCCAAATTCACAAAGAATTTTCACTTCTGCAGAGCGTCTGTTTAATGCACTGTACATTTTGCATTTATTTATTTATTTATTCAACCTAATTCGAAACCTATTGAGCTGATTAAATTAAATTTCAAATCGATAAGAGTTGATTATGCTTACAATCGCACACAGTGGCATGTCCAATCGGTTATTTTTGAGCAGTCGTCCGTAGTAAAACATTAGGGTGGTTAATGGAAAGTTGATACCGACTTGTTATTAACATTTTTTTTGATATAAATTATTGTTAGGTATAGTCAACTAAGTTAGTGACCAGTTGTATAGTTATTACTGACTTGTAGAAATGTAGAATTTCTACAAAATATAAATATAGAAAATATAGAGACATTACTTATCAATTTTTAAAGGTTAGACGGGTAATGCATGTTTGCTCCTCGCAGATAACCTTATTTTCACGTCACCAATTATACATGTGATACATCATCTCACAGGTTTTCTTCGATATGAGCCGCGTGACCAGTCGAGTTACATTTGAAACTGATTGTATTCAATCCGCACCACCACTACATAATGTCCACGCCATTAGTAAATGTAATTATTATCTTCGTTTGTAGCAGTGGCAAAGAATTTTTTCACGATATAATTGTTATTCCGAAGTGTTGTTTTGACGATAATCGTTCTTTGTGCGAAATGTCCATGGGCCCAAAACGATCGGAATCATGCGCCACTCCGACTCCACGCAGTCCAGTGGCGTGATTTCGGTTTTTTTTTCTGGAGCAGGACAGCGGCATACTCATATTGAATCCGTCAACTAGGCGGCCCATTTTACCAAAGTGCCGATTAACTTGGTTGGAGGGCCGATCCGAAAATATAACGATTTGTACTTCGTACGCATCCGTACAAAATACAGGTCCCATTTTCTGATTCAACGGCTTTATAATTGACATTATCATGTTTTTACCATATACCGCCTTTAGAATAGCTGATTTTTAGACCGTGGTAAATGCAAGAATCACCCCCTTTCCCGAATTAAGTTACTGACACAGTTCTGGACGCGCAAGATATTTCTCGATGATATGCCGGGGCGAATGAGCAGTGTTTATTGATCGTCGTTGCCGGTGATATTATTTTTATCGGTTTCGCGATATTGTGTCTCAACGGTTTACGTAGGAACGACGTGGACCACGTAGAGACCTTGTATATTCATTCTCCTTTCTTTTCCCACCAACCCTTTCGTCTACCGCATTTTCGTACCCAATCCACGGCCGACGTTCGAGGGTCACGGCTACTGTTGTTTCGATTGAATTTTACCACCGCCGCTGTGTTCCGAACGCAGCATGTGATAAAACGCTGTACGTACAACTGCAAACCATAGGCACAACTAGAGTTTTATTTTTGGGATGGTTAATTTTTTGAATTTTTTATTTTATGTAACACTTAAGTAAAGTACTTAAGTAAGCTCTTACTTTTTAATTTGTATCTATACCTATTATGTGATGGATAGACAAATATTTCGGGAGATACACCTACTAGCTCTCAATTTATTGTGCCTATGCTGCAAACACGAAAGCAAACATTACATTTTAACTCCATGACTCGTAAATTAAGTGCTCATTTGATTTTCCGGAGCTCAGATGTGCCAGTTGTGTGATTTTTTATGAATTCCTATCACCCGCATAGGTAGTGGCCGATGTATAAAGACCGTAACGGCTGGTTGAGTCAATCAATTTGAATTTTTCATATAACATACTGAACGTTTTGAAATAAATACGATTGTTGTATTTTTTTTTTATTGAAATATAGTTTGATTTTTTTAAACAAAATATTATTCTTTGTGTTATTTTTCGGGTGTAAATAATTCGGATATGTCCTAATACTACCTGGAAGTGGTCTTCACGTGATCGCCATCCGAAGCCCTAAGTTAATAAATTCGAATAAACCTTTCTTCACAACAGTTATGCCCATTAACTGACAGTTGTATTGTTCTATTATGTAAATTTCATGTTCGATTTAGAATTCAAATCAAACGGATAATTTTTGCATAACATAACATACATAATATTCATTACGTACCACGTTACGACAATTATAGCTGAAAACAACGATACATCGTTCTACTTATTTTATACACTATATCTAATGTGTTGCTAATTATAGCTAAATCCTGAAATTTAATTGCTGTATCTTATCACCGAATCATCTGCCTTTAAGTAGTTTTATCGATCCGAACATGACGGAAAAAGTACGGGTGAAAGAGTGGTAGAAAAGTTTTTTGACCAATATACAAAACCGTATTTTCATAAAGAACATTTTCCGTCGTGTTATAAACGAATGAATGATGTGACCTGTCAATATATCATAAGTTCATAATGGAATAATATATGTGACAGTTACACTTTTAATTTAATCATACGAAAACAGTCGTACATTCGTACCGATTTAGTTTGTTAAGCACACACATTGGTCGTTCCTATGGTGAAACAGTCAGTTTTATTTTTAATATTTCAATTTATATTAAATATAATATATGTGTATATGTAAGTATCTTATCCACGTCCTTGTAATTTTTAATATTTTCAAAATTTGAAAACAAAAGCAATTATTACTTTCATAACCACAAAATAAACATCTTTAAGCTCTAAGCTGGTTATACAATCGCGTTTTACAAACACGCTGCAGCGTTTAAACGCCGAAAAACTAAACTGTAAGGTTTGCATACAAGTTGTACACAATCGCTGAACTGTATGCGTTTTTAAAACGTGTACACTAGCATCTAAAATGCATTATGTAATATCAGCTTAAAGCTTAATACGTCCGAAACGTTATATTTTTCATTAGTGTTTAATTTATTGCTATTTGCACTACGTCATATTGTATAACCACGTAACGGAATTTATCGAACAATATTTCGCAACAGAAAAGTCGTTCGAAAATAGGTTCCAACGTTGATAAAATTATTTGTTAACGTATAAATTAACGGGTAAATCGATTTTATTTAATCGATGACCAGCATTTACAAGCGTTTAATATCATCACACGCGTGTAATACACGGTTCTTGTAATTTAAAAATTAAACTATTCGTTCGTAATGCGCTTTATTCGATTTACGTAACGAATTTGAAAGATGATATCTTTGCAGTCAAACGTCCGGGAAATTAATTAGTCCGTTTCGATGTTGATTTACTTCGTCCAATTAAATATCAAAGCCCTTAATGAAAACGTGGTCTTTCCTCTCCATCAAATATCTTTACATTAATGTATACCAAATACTTACGTTTATCGCGAACATGTTCACGGGAGATCAATGGATTGATACCAACCCTTCTTGGTCTACGTTGAAGTTTTTTGTTTTCGTTTTTTTTTTCACATACAATCCGCAACAGACAATCGTTATCAATGCTGATTCAATTAATACTTGGGTTCACCCAGAACTCCGTTCATGGTTGTATTGCATTTCTACTTACAATTATTATGGGTCTGTTGTACGAGATAAATTTAAAAGTCAACGTAGCCATGATACGGGTAAACGTTCACTTGTTTTTTAGACATTTACTACTCGATAAAAGAGAAAAGAATATTTCAATTTTTCTTTTTTTTTCCATTTGCGTGGAGTTTGATGATTATTCATCTCAAATTTAAAAGTATTAACGAATTATTGGTTTTAAAAACTATTTTATGTATATTACTCACTCTTTTTGTATGTAGTTTTCATAGACAATGCAAACAATTTGTAGACAAATAATTTTTTAAATGAAAAAAAAATCCGTAAAAAGAAGAGCATACACGTACCGTTATCATGTGAATTTAGATTTCTCACTTGGCTCAGAATAATCATATAAACTAATAATTTCACCCACATACGTGATAATATTTTAAATCGAGTTTTAGGTATTTAGAAAATTTAACCTGTGCTCGTTTCCATAAAAACCATAAATAATCGTTTCCATAAATCGTCGATCAAACATTTATAATTTTTATTATGAATTAATAAGTTATCTGTTTGTTATATTTTATGAATAAAATATTTAATGCCAAACTATTTTTACTATGCAGATTACTAATATAAATATAAAATTAATTTCCCTTGTAAATCTTTTAAACATACATTTAAATGTTGAACTATGAATATATAATACATGTACTTTTAAATTATTGATTCATTCTTACTGTATCGATTTATATTATTATTTATTTAATCATATGAGTTTCATAATATATTTCTAAACTTACAGATCATCATCATATAAAAATATTTAGTTATGAAACATACTTGAAATTGTTGGTACTATTATTTTTATTAGCCTTTTCTTTTCATATTTAACCCATACAATGTAATTTTAGATGGTTGGAACTATAAATATTCCAAATAGTAATAAATATTTTTGAGCATAAATAAATATGAAATTCCCTAACTTGGTTGAACCGTGGTTTAATATTTGAATGAAACATCGACCATCGAATCCATAATATTCTAGAAAATTAAGATACCTAATTTATAAAAAAAAAAAAAGAATAAATTTAATATATACAATTGTAATAATATATTCGTCATAGAATGCAGAATTACTATGTCATTTTTTTCATCAACTGTGCACTTGATGTTTTATGCGAAACACAACGTTTGGTCACAACACTAACAGAGTAATAATGGGTGTTAGTACACAGAAAACCGTCCGTTTTATGGACATGACTAAATAAGCCGATAATGTCAAGGTGAGGTTTGATCTCAATGAGAGCTTCGCTATTGCTTTTGACACCGATCTGAACTAACGTTTTACTAGGTATTGATCTCCACAAATGTATTAATTAGTTTACCGCAAAATTAAAGTACTTAGATAAGACCAAGATAAATTATTGGTCAAATTTTTGGAATATAATATTCTAATCATGGGTTACTGGCTGCACAGTGTATCTCGACATTTTGAAATTAATCGATTTCGACTGTCGTTCAGTGACTAAATCAGTTATGTTGATGCCGATATAATACAACTTCTATAACTTTCATAGTAGACAATCTTCAAAGTCCTCTAGAGACGTTTCCGTAGTTGTCACTTTCACGTGTCTATTATAACACTAATACGCTCTATACCATATTGGAAATTAATTTAGACATATTATTTATTAAACCAGAATGTCATTTGCACCAATCAGTAGACGAACCGCGTTAAAATTAAGAACGTTTGTGTAAAATAGAAAATAAATAGTAAACAAATAGCCGATGTGCATCATATTATATTTACTGTACTGCATAAACACGTACACAGTTTTCAAATCGAACCAACTCGTACACACTTCAACAATAACAGTACTTAAAAAAAGTTTCTTCGAAACTCCTCCTCCGTCATTTAATACATATATCGATTCTAATAAATAACACACCTACAACGAGAATGTCTCAGAGATCATTTTTCGATCATTTCATTTCCGATTCGAGATGAATAAAAAAGGATAAATCAGCGAGTACTGAATCGTCGAGGAGTGCGAGGTACGAAAACGTGTTTGATATTACTGCAGGTATTATTTCAATGCCAAAAGTATTGTGTAACGACGATACAACTAATAAAACTACGATTAACTTATTACGCAGCAATGTCCAAGAACCATAACGGCATTTGTCCTGCGAGTCTTTTGTTGATACGTTAAAATACTCTTTACTATGAGTTCTTGAATTATTAATACTGATATTAACTTATACATTTATAATATTTAAAAAACAATAGTTTATAGAATTATTTTTAGTTCTATAAAATTTTTAACGATGCAATGGCATTGATTATCTTACTGAAAGGGAGGAAGCGGTTTACCTTAGATTTTTTGGTAATTTTTAATAATTTTTAGTTAGGAAGTAACAGATTAAAAATTCCATTACAAAAAATGCAATAGAAGCTTTGCATATCTGTAGTTCTATTATTTTCCCTATAGCTTACAGGCCGTTAATTATATTAGCAACTTTCTCTGTCACTACATCTGCAAGTGAACGTTTATTTTCAACTCTCCGTAGAATTAAAAGTTATTTAAGGAATATTGTTGAGAAAAATGGACTAAATATTTTAGCTTTAATGAATATCCATAAAGATATATATATCTACGGCAGAGGTTATTAATGGACTTACTCTCCAACGCCGTCGGTTAAAATTCAACTAGATAATCATAATATGTATGATTATAATCATTTTATGTAATATTATATTTTTTTAGTATTATTTTGTAGTTGTTTAATGATTATATATCGTTATTTATTTAATTTGATTTAAAATATAAGTTATTATTTTAGTTATAGTATAAAAATTGTATACAACTTTTACATTATACTCATTTTCATTAATATAATAATTTATATCAATATATGATATTTGTTATTGTAACACAAGAGTTGTAATTTTATAACACCCCCGTAAAATGAATACTGGATACATATACCTTATACTTATGCGTATAAGGTCTGTATCATACAAATAAACTATAAAAAAATAAAATAACAAACAATATGATATAATACAAAATAGTAAGATTCATAATATCGTTGACATAAATTTAACTTTAAATTTCACTAACAATTGTTTCAAGCATTTGTTTGTGTCGTCCCTTCGTCTCAGTTAAAAAATATAATTGGAGTTCAAAAAAAAAAAAAAAAAAAAAAAAATAGTAAATGAGATCCTGAAGAGCCTAAAGAGTGCTCATCTGAGCACTCCAAACCTAATTCAAGCACTGACTACAATCCAGTTAAGTAATCCGATTCATTCTGATCAACTCGCTATACGATGACAAATATTTATTGAACGAAACATTCCGTTCGATAGTTGTGGGTTGCAAATGATTCAATCGAGTATATAATTATCATCACACGAGTGTTATACTAGTCTGATTCAGTATAGTCTATATGATGAAATAGAAACAGTCATGTATTGGCAATTTGGATCAACACTTTCAATACTTTGATCTTTTGATACGATTTGTTATTTCGTGATTACGAGAGACGTCCAGAAAGTAAAGATACAAGGCTTACCAAAAATACACAAAACCATTTTATTTAAAAATAATTACATAGCATTAAAGGTATATATCTAATTATTTTTCGATTTAATCACCATTAAGTTTCAAACACTTTTGGTAACGTGGGATGAGTTTTTGTATGCCGGCGTCGTACTTCGTTCGTGCCAGCTCCTGTAGCCATATGGTCGTGTAATGTTTGAGGTCCTCATCGTCATCGAATCTTTTCCCTCCCAAAGCTTCTTTTAACTTGGTGAAGAGATGGTAATCGCTGGGGGCCAAGTTGGACTGTGAGGTAGGTGGAACAAAATGTCCAAACCAAATTGCCGCAGTAATTTCTGTGTTTCTCGAGCAGTATGGGGGCGAGCGTTATTGTGAAGAAGATACACTCCTTTTGTCAGTATTCCTCGTCTTTTGTTCTTTATGGCACTTCTTAATTTTTTAAGGGTTTCACAATATGCTTGTGCATTAATGATAGTGCCACGGACCATGTAATCGACTAAGATAACCCCCTTCCTGTCCCAAAAAACGGATGCCATGACTTTCCGGTCTGAAAGAGTTGTTCGGATTTTTTAGGCACTGGAAGAGTGTGTATGTCGCCACTGCATCGATTGTCTCTTGGTTTCTGGCGTTGTGTAGGAAATCCAAGTTTCACCCCCTGTCACTATACCGTCCAAGAATTCCTCTCCTTGTTCGTTATGACGTTCTAAAAACATTCTTCCTGCCTCAATCCTCTTCTGTTGTGTTCTTCCGTAAGCATTTTTGGGACCCAACGAGCACTCAGTTTCCCGTAATCAAGTCGATTCGAGATAACTTCGTGCAGAACAGATCAATAAACACCTGGACACTTCTCGAGAAGTTCGTCGAGAGTCAAACAACGATCTTCATGGATGAATTGTTCGACTTTTTGGATGAAATCGTCGGTTATCAAAGACGGCAGGCCGCTCCTCTCCTCATCGTGCACACTCTTTCTTCCTTCTCGAAATTTTCGTACCCATTTGGTAACGTTTTGGCGATTCATAACATCTGGTCCATATCAAGTCGACGATGAATTTTAGTGGGAATGACTCCTTCTTGAGCGAGAAAACAGATCACACTTTTCACTTCACACTTTAAATATTCAGTAATGGAGGTGGCGGTAGCGCGCGATGATTCACCCATCGCGAAAACGTCTCACGAACAAAGAACGTAACGTACTAAAACCGCTCTGATCTGAACTTGATCGCAACATGTCACTGAAAGTTGCAGTAGTGCCAATGTTCGAAAAAAAATTCCCTGTGGCCATGGGGGGCTTGTATCTTTACTTTCTGGACGTCCCTCGTATTATAAAATCTAACTAGAAAAAAGTGAACAGATATATTTAATAAGTAAATGAGACTTATGCTGTTGATTGTAACTACTTAAAAATAATCAAAAGTGATTACACGAGAAATGAGGTTAAATTTCGTAAACAATCCTGGAAAAACAGTATGTATATTTTATCGGTTATTCATCGGCATGCTTTTTTTGACTTCTACTTAAAAGAACATATGCAATTATAATTACAGAAGAGGTATATTTTTAATCTTATTTTTTCGTTGCAATTTTTCATATGATTTCGGAAAAATTTGCTCTGTCGATCAACAACCGTTATTGTAACAGGTACGTGAGATGTATATTCATAAGACGTCATGTGTTCCGACAGTGGAGCAAAAACTTTGTTTCGTGTACAGTACCTATTACATGCACTTTTCGCCCATCACAGTACGAGAATAATATTATTACAATCAAATATCTTGATTGTAGCCACTACACCACGTATGTAATTATATACGCATTTGACAAACGATTTTTTCATTGTCTCTCGTGCCTCTTGATCGGCGCATAACCTTTGCAGAGCTGGATGCGAGACCGATCGCTGAGCTATGCCAACGTCCCTTGGTTGGTGCGTACGCCGCTGCCGCGATGTATGCTACGATGCAGAGGGTGTGCAAACGTTTTATGTTCGACAACCACCAAACGTATTTGTTTTAACGGAGTGCCCCCTACCGGGGTAACATAAGTACTGATGCACTTGTATACAACATCTATATTGTACTTTTTCATTTGTTGTCAAATTATGTTGCCGACCTCCTTTAAACATTTCACCACCCCCCAAGGTTTTGAAAATAAAAAGTAATGGCCAAACAAAAACCATAAACAATATATACATATACATCTATATATTTATATACGTATAAGTATACGCGTTTGTATTAATATTTTATTCCAATAAGAAACGGTATAATCAGAATACTTAAACGTATACGTTTTGAACGATATAACTTTTATTTCTTTACATAAAATATCAGCTTTGTACATTTTGTGTCGTGCACTACACACCTCGCGCGACGCACTCAAACTAGTCCTGTGACACAGCGGTCGAAAAACGTTGTTCTAATGGGGGGGGCGTAATCACATTCCCGACGCCATATTATGTACGAGTGTCTCGGGCTACTACTATATTTTGAACTCTGTCTCCAATTGCTAGGCCTCGCGCGAACGCTGTCAAACTGCTCTGAATATAATCGTAATATTATGAAATAAAACGTTGAGCGTGAAGTTTGAACGCGCAATGTCGTTTTAATTTTTTCTTTAAAACGAATAACAAATAAAATGGTAGATTTAAAAAAAAAACTAAATTCTCTCAGATAACTCGCGTGAAGAAAATAAATTAACATTGCAGCGCAATTAGGGTTTTATTACTTTCAAAGTGAAAATTTGGTCTCACAATTAGCAATGTATATTAAGCGAACCACTTTCCCGTTCAAATCAGTTCTTACGAGTAGTTCATAGTTGGTATGGTGACTATTTTGCGTGGCGTCCGCTTCAGCGCACCTTCAAAAAAACCTCTTTTTTTTAAAACAGTGTTTTCAAAAAATTGCGCCCAAAAAAATTATATTTTTTTTCGAGTTGAGGGTATGGTTTTTCCACGATACGCTTGAGTTACCACTTGGGTCCCCGATAATCATTGAACATTACGTAGATACACTTCTTTCCATTTTAACAAACCGAGGAATGTCATTTGTATAAAATATGAGTATTATTTTAAATTATTTATTAGGCTAATCATTAATTTAAAATTCTATAACATACTTATCGCGCGGATATAAATATATATATATGTTACGGATAGAGAAAGAAAATCGGGTAATTTACACATCCGGGTAATGTGAACATTACCCATGTCTATTGGATAAAGTAAACATATTTGTAAAACGTTTATTTTTTAGGTACATTAACCGGATACTTTGTACATTATCTACCTTTGAGCGGACAAAGTGTTTTCATAAAATAAAATACGACAAAATATGAAATGTAGATAATATTAATAAAATATGATAAAGTATAAATTGTACCTAAATGATGATAAATCGTGTGCATTGATGTTGTATAATAATTTTAAAATACAGACGGTGCTATTGGTTTTCGAGTTCACTTGTTCGGTTTGTTAATGTTTAATCACTTAGTTTTTTTTTTTTTTTTTACAAAAAAAAAACTTATCTTCATAGAAAGAGAAATTATAAGAAAATTATAATAAATAAATTAATGAAAATTCAATAAATTTAACGAAATCAAAATATTATAAGATACTATCTGAAATAAAAAACGTGAATAAAAACAAATAAATCATAATGAAACTTTTATAAATATTTTATAAGTGTTAGCTACAAAAAAATCTTTATGTAAAATAGCTAATGCACAATTTTTTTTCGGCGGTCTAAGTTTTAAAAATGTTTGTGTGAAATAATCATTTAACAAATAAATGTACGAGTAAATGTAAATCTGGGGTGATATTTTGCAACTCAAAATGCTTCAATTTGTTTCAATAAATAACTATATTTTATTTTTTAAATTTTTTTATTATAAAATTATAACTTAATAATACATAGTTTAGGTACTTAATCATTTTTTTTGTCAAATTAACCTTATAGCACACTAGATGATGTAGGTACACATTATACTATTCATATGAATAAGGTGTACTTTACCCGTAAAATATATATATTTATATATGCATACAGGATAATATGTTATAGATCACATTATAAAGATAACTATATTTTTATTTTTAATACCTATATTATTTTATTTCGAATATGACCATACAATAATCTGTACTCATTTATAATGTAAAATTGTTTATTATTTTTTCACTAATTCTATTATAATGATTTCAGAATGTTTGAATTATAAAAATACAACTTGTTGCGTTATCAATATAACTGTTGTTAACATACTTACGTATATGTTATCGGCAAATCAAAAGACTGGGATAGGATTCAATTACCTATATCGCTAATTATGTTGCCAAATAAATTGAAATAAAATAAAAACGATTATTATCGCGGACGCACTCGGACATATTACGAGAAAATCGCGAACGCGATTCGGTTGATAAGACGTATTTTTTTTTCTTTCATTGTCAGGACGAAATTCATATGCATCCTAAACTACATTTTACTCGTATATTATAATATGCTAACTCAGTTGACGCTTCTATCTTCTACCTTACGAGGGAATGCGGTCGTAGGTGGAAATGTAAGGTTATTGTTATTATTTTTTTTTATGTTTGGATACAACTGCGAAAATCTCACTACTCGTAACTCTAAATGGTCGAAGATTAGCCACGTATTAATTCGCAATTGTACACGTTTATTCGCATTTGTGTATTAGGCAGTCTATGATGTTACTATATCCAGACACGATAAGGAACGTATGACGTTGTAATTAAATATATACACAATATATTATATAATGGTAAACTGGGTATACGATTAAAATTTCGTACAAGTTCAAAAATCCGTTTTTATGGGTAGTTAAAAACAACAGTAATTTTTTTGAGTTAACTTTTATGATCAACAGTTGATTATATTATTACACGAGTATTTGCTTAATACGGTGTTTCGTTATTTTATGCAAACATTAAATACGGTTCAATAGTAGTGCGTTCATGTTTAATAACAATTAGTGAGGTATTTAAATATGTTACTTACTTGCATGCCGTCTAGAGCGAAAGAAACGAATTCAATTTAAATAATTTTTTATTTTAATAATAAAACAGTAAATTAAGCGTCAACTAACGAAAACATTCTACTCGGTTTATCGCCATTAGATAGCAAGATAATCAAAATTAATGTTACGTGATTTTCTAATAATATTTTTCTCTCTACATTATTTATTATATTATCATTTTCACTTGGTATCACTGTTCCAAATACGTGCAAATTATTATCATGGTGATATTAACGTTTTTAAAATAACTTGATTTCGTCAAAAATCGTCATAACATGGATCCTAAATAAATAAATGAAATATTAAATTACAGTTTCGATTCAGACTCTGACGAGGAAGCTTATATTAGTTCTGAAGAGTATCTGCCACCAGGTAATGAATCTGAATGTAAATATTCTGACATTATTTATGTTGAAAATGATATTGATTTAGAAAATTCTGAATGGAATTTTGATATAAATATCGAACCTGAATTTGTTGAATTCAACGGGATTCCTGATTTACCTACAGTGCACTGTAGTGTAATGTACCAAATTCCGAAACTTTTAGTTATTTTAATCTATTTTTTGACGACGATCTATTTAAAAATATTGTTACGTGGATAAATCTAAGAGTAAACAGTGTAATTAATAAAGGACATAGCTGATATTCATATGTTAATAGGTGGCACGATATTGTTGTTGACGAACTAAAAAAATTTCTTGGTCTCAGTATTGTAAATGTATATTTGAAATTTCTGTCTCTAGGTACATACTGGTCTAAGTTTGAATTAGATTTTCTCCCAATTTCTGGAAAAACAATGAGTCGTCATCGTTACAAACTCATTTTAAGATTTTTATGCTTTTACGATCCTATATTATCGGACATATCTGACTTGAAATTTAAATAAATAAAATATCCAATGTCAACTATGTGTGACATTGGATTTTTTGTAATAATAATTGTTCAGGTAAACCCATTTCATAAATATGTGACATGCCTTAAAAAACAGGAAGGAATGGTAAAAAAAAAGGTAAAAGATCAAAACTATAAAAGTATAAGTACTTAGAACTAGAAATGAATCATATCGGGTTTGGGTTTGTCCCAAGATTTTCAAAAAGGTCTTGGGTAGTGAACGTGTTAAGTTGTCTTTCGTTAGTAACTCACTCATTTTACTAGAATTAATCCCCTAAAAATTTTATAACGTTGGTCTTCATGTATTATTAAGATGTTAGTTTTGAATAAATTCATGCGATTACAAGTAATTTATTATTATTATTATTATTATTATTACTTTTATTTTTTATTCACTTCAATTATTAAACTGCTGTGAATAATATTGTAAATATTTCTGTAGCTCCATCAGTATAATTCAATCAAAACATGATACATTTAAATGCTATTTATATTGATCGTAAACGATAATTCTTTGCGTCGGACTTGATAAATTATACATGTACAATTTTAAATGTCTTGATGTATATATAGCTATCTAAAAGGTAAACAAAACACAGATTTAATAGTCCCATTAATCAAATCACAAAAATGGAAAACATTGCTTTGTTGTTCAATCATTGCGAAAAAAATAATAAAAAAATATTATTAATAAAACTACGATATTATACTGTAATTTTATGTTGTTTTATAATATCTCGTATTAATGTTAACGAATAGAATACATATCCAAATTCTTGTTAGATGTGGACTTTTATTAAAATCGATTTCGTGATTCAACGCTGTAAACCTAGTCTATTAAATTTAAATCAGCTATCAGCAAATTTGTTTTGTTTTAATATCGATCACTATCAGTGCAGTGTATTAAAGTATTATTATTTTACCGTCTAGCAAATTTTTTCAATTTCAACATGAGAATACCAAAATCATGGAAACAGTATAATTTCAGTATATGTTAAAATACATGTTTTTTATTATTAATACTACCGTAATTATAAATTTTTTTGCCGTTTTTATTATCTCGAGAAAGATAAATGCTCGAATAAATTTAAGATCATTCTTAGAAGAAAATAATATCCATACAAAAAATATTTAGACTGAAAAAAGCTTACATGCGTGTAAATTTATTATGTTTTTTCTCTACGACCTTCCACAATGATAACAATGAATTCACTATTGTTCAACGAAAACCAGGTCTATTGTCCTGTGCATACTTGTTAAAATAAGACTTTCAAAAGTTGTTTAACAATAAAGAAACTGTGTATCGTTTCAACGACTCTTATGTGGTATGTTCATAAAAAATATACGTATATTCATTTGTTACATCATACTTAGAGGGAAAATAAATGCATGCGAATGAGTAATATATTACGTTATATATGTGTATTACCTTTTCGTGGAATGAGTTCAAAGCTTCGTGAAATTACCCACGGATAAAATTCAAATAAATCATTTTAACGATGGAGTTCGTATAAATTGCAAAGTTGAAGTTTGATCAATATGTTTCATCGGATAAGAATCTTGTGAAAACGAATTTGTTGATTTTACTATGTTATAAAGAAAAAGAAAAACCTGTTTAAATTCATCATCCTAATTCGACGTGTTAGTATTGTATTTAATTAAACAAACCAAAATATTAAATTTTTGACACATTTGGTATTTGCTTGCTAAACAGTTTTTACGCACTCAATTAAAATCTTGTGTGATAATTATTTTAATGTTTTTATCTTATACAGTTGAAACCTATTATTATTGTTATTATTACTTTATACAAACTGTTTAATTTCCGCATCCCTATATTTATAAATTGAAGTTATTTGATTTTTTTTCTTTTTAAAAATAAAATCGTGTAGCTTTATTAGAAATAATCAAGAAACAAACCATGAAAAATAAACATAAATTATTCATTTACATTTGATTATATATAAATTAAGAATATTAATAATTCATTTTCCTTCAACCGTCGCTTAATTTTATCATTTTCTCTGTAACGTTGCAGCATAATTACGGCATAATAAAATCAAAGTAAATATGTGAAAAAATAAACTTAACCATAGGTCGCGCATTAGGTCGTACGTGTAACAATTTATGTATAGGCTGCAGTTTATTCAATTATAGAACACAGTTATTAAATAAGAACAGTGGAATAACAAGCGTATCGCGATAAGGAATTATCGGATATTATAAAAATGTAAGTCTTTAACTTTTTTTCGGTCATTTTTTTATTATTCATAAACCTCCGTCGTCTCGGCATAGAGTTTTTCGAAATATACGTACACACTGGAGCACATAAGTTTTCAAGTGAGCTCTTCTTAATTCCAATCACTCATGCATATGAATTCAACAGCTCGCATACGCATATAAACGTATTATCCTATTAGGGTAATATAACATACAAATACACATATATCTATGTAAAGTAAGAGAAAGATCGTTTGTACATCGTAATAAATAACACAATGTATACATATGTTTGTGTTGTATGATAAAATTCGAGTAAATTAATTACCGCCGTAGTGACTTATTAAATTAATTTTAATATTACAATCAACTCGTTTTTAAGTTGTACATATTGACAAAAAATACATACATACCATGTATGTATGTATATAACTGTGCATGTTTCCGATCAATAGCATTTATTTTCATAACCATATGTGGCATTTGAACGCATGTTTTAGAAATGTCTCGGATATTTGCCTGAGTACATATTTTTGCAAAGCATACCGGCTACACTGAAATAATAAAAATTTATAAATATCTACGGTCACTTCACGAAGCAAATTCCCGGTATACTGTGTGTATAGTTATTTCAATATCAAAAACATAAATCAACAGCAACGGATAATTCCTGCGAAATATTATTTAGAATATAATTCGATGGAATATCTCGTTCGTAATGTTTCTATGGCACTTCAAACGCTATGTACACTTACACGGGGTTTTTTTTTATATCATTTTGATTATAACTATTATTTTTGTAGTACTTGTTCAGTTCATGCATAAGGTAAGTGCTATGAAATGGATTGTATACGTACACGAGTGTGCAGATCTCAATAGCTGCTTCAATATTTTTAGTACATAGTGACCAATCACGGATTACTTAATGAAACTTTGTTGTACTACATTTGATTGTGTTTAGGTTTTTAATTTTCATCCAAATCAATTGTAATTTATATGTAAAAAGCGTGATCAGGTATGTATATAATGTTTTCAATTATATAATTTTGAAGTGATTTCGTGTAAAGGAAGGGGAGGGAACGAAATAAAATAAATACGATGTTATAACTTTACACTCGTGATATTTATTTTATTATTCACGAAAAAGTATAGATTTAATTTTGATAATATGAAATAAAAGGTTTTATTAATTTTATTAATAAAATATTATAATAATAAAGTTATCTAAAATAGTGTGTACCATACATTTATATATTTATATTTGTTATCCGATGAAATTTTCCGTATAAAATAAATAAGATAATAGTTTATAAGAGAAATAGAAAAACGACCATTGATTAATTTTCGTATTTTGTATTTTAACCGACTTATAAAATTACATTTAATCAATTGCAGACTTTGTTAACTGAGACGTAAAAACTCAAACACAACTGTCGTCGTTGATCAATTTCCTATTTTCGAATAGAACGCATGGTCTGGGTAGGAATGTATAGCTCACTTTGTATTTCGTACATGTTTTGCTGTCGTCGCGAGAAAAAGAAAAAACCACAGATTTTGCCATCCGAAAAGCTTTAAACGAACATTAGCAATTTTCTCTTTTTATTTTCTTTTTTTTATATAGTCAAGTGCAATCACAGCCAATAGTCAGCTAAGTCCCGAAACTTGTTCAATAATAACATCGTCTGGAGTTCCAATGCACATCGTAATAACATATAGTTTAAGTGATTACTTTTAATTTATTACGGACCACCAGGATCCGCATCACAGATAAAACGCCTTATTTTATTTTATTTTAATGTTCAACAAACAGATATATATATATTGACACTACTACGCCATTATCCGAAATATATTAATGACATAATAATATGTTACGGTGTACGCGAGACGAAATATAAAAATATACAAACCAAATCGTATTGTAGGTACTCAGAAATAATTTGTTAATAAAGTAATAATACAATTTTATTCTGTACACATAATGTGTTATCTTAGATGAATATCCATCATAGTGTACCAAATCGAATTACTTATGATAGTCACTTGGAATTAAAACGAAAATGTCGCCGATGATAAACATTAAGGAGTGACATATCTTTAAAGCTCTTCAAAAGAAATATAAAGCGTTTTTCTATCTGATTAATGTTTCGCCTGTGCGTTTAAATTAAAAATATTTTCACATAGTACTCTAGATTTCAAAAATATCAGTGAAATGTTAACACAAATATATTTCAACAAAAATATCTTTAAATACAAACAAAAGGGGTGGGATATTTTTGAAAATTAATTTTAACGAATATAATTACAATAGTTTTAAATGTAATCTTAAAATAAATTATATAACCTGATGGATGAAATATAATAGTCAATATTTTCATAATAGGTATTGAAGCCCGCAAAATGATAATACAGATGATATATAAAATTATATGTATAAGATATTGGATTATCGTGTATACGATTGCTGACTTATGCAGATGATTTGGTAATCATCGAAGAATCACAAGGCGGGTTGAGATTTCTGTTCTATCATCTGGCAAAGCAGCATTCAAAGTCGGGCACCATATAAATAAGGAAAAGATGATATTCGTGGTCGTATGGAGACGAGAAACCACAAAAATATACTTATATTTAAACGTCAGCAGCAATCGAAATTTCAAAATAACGAGACATTTCAAATACCTAGTACCCATTTCACTATCGTCTGGCAAAACAACAAAGTTCACATTCATGGTCAAATAATTTAACAATACAATTATATTATACATTAATAATACTTATAATAACGCATGGGGCTGATATTTGGCCTTTAAGGAAAATTGATGAAAGAAAACTCTTGGTTTTAGAGAGAAAAATATAACGAAAAATGTTTGTGCCGGTGAAGAACACATTAAGTTAGGAGTAGAGGATACGTTGAAATATGTTGAAATGTTGAACTAGAAACTCTTTCTCAAACAACGAATATAGTAGAAATAATAAGCAAACAAGATTAAAGTTGGCTGGGCATGCTTAACGTAGTCGAAATGCATTTTTACGTTTAGTGCTATAGAATGATCCTACTGTAAAAAAGAACACTAGGAATACCGTATTTGATAGTTGTTGAAGAATGTGGTAAAGAAGGATATAGGTATAAGCATTAGGAAGAAGTATTGACTGGAGAACAAAAGCATCGGACAGAGAAAACTTGGAGCAAGGTTGTATTTTGCGATGGTCCCGGGGACCGATTTATCAAATAATAAGAATATACGATAAATTTATCATCCATAAGACTAAAAACCGTTTCAAGATTTTGTTAAAATATATTTATATCAAGTATTTTGTCCGAACACTTCAATTTTTAAGTTTTTATTCTTATGTTACACAAATTTATTAGTTCCCATTTTTTGTTGTCATATTTTAAGTTAATATTTCATATATTTTGTAATTTTAAAATCTGCATTTTATTCGTTCAGCTACTAACGAATGGGACACCGATGGAAAATAATGTATTGAACACACAAACGACGGACGAAAATATGCTTACAATATATCATACGTAAATTATACTAGCAAATAAAATATATTAAGATATAATTTATATTATTCAATATTTTGGTGCCTATATAATTAGAATATATTTAATTTTTTTACAAATTATTTAATAGATATATACAGTGTACTTGACATATATAACGTATCCGGTATCTAACCAATCAAACAAAATGTTAATTTCTATTTTACTCCACAGTTCATACTGCCGTAATCGGTGAATATTTTTATGTATAATATAGTTTTGATTTTCGTACAAATACGATCTTTCGATCTCACAAAGTTTGAATACATAATTGTAAAAAGTAACGGTATGACACGTCTTTGACTTTCATCCACCCGCATCATATGCAGATATTGAAGACGAGTTAAAACACTATATTTTATATTGCTCATAACGTTTTTTACGTGAAAAATCAATATTAAATTTTTACTATGGATCAGTTTAATTAATTTTTTACTTTTATTTATATCAAAAGGCGTGCTCTTATTTTCATATTAGTAGATTACGAGTATAGCAGGATCTAAAATTGTATACTCACAACATTAAAATGCTGTTTTTGTACATTATTAACGTGACACTAAACGAAGATTCTCAAATTGATCCACAACACTATTAATCGTTTTTAATATTTAATTTTTATCTCCTTTCATGTAAAATCTTGGACTAAGTACTGGTTATGATATGTAATGTCTTTGATAAATTAAATAAACCTTCCGACAATCCCATATAGGTAGTTAGATTAAAATTGGATGTATAGACATATACATTTCAATAATAATTGTTTTAATAAAAACACACAGGCTCGGATAAAATTATCCAATAATGAAAGATAACGATTTTAATCGTTTTTATTATGGTACACTATATATTATTATCGATTGATAAAATGCTTAATACAATTATTGGTGTGTGGATTGAACGTAGAAAAAATTATGCCGTATTGTGTACTATTTAAATTGTCCATAATATTATATCGGTAGATAAAACATTTAGGATTCTTAAACGATGAATAAAAAATAATAGAAATAGTTTTTTTTTCCATGTAATAAAAGAAATAAATATTTGGATGATTAAGGAGCAGATAATTAAGCACCTCCTTTATCTCCTTTGAATCCACGCATGGAAACTACGGTCTTTTTGACTTTAAAAATTATAGTTTAGATTTTAGCTCAGCCACAAGATATCAAAGACGATAGTAAATTACATATATTTACAAAAATATACATGAACATATTCACATAATATTTTAAATCATGGAATTGATTAATAGAAGTTATTATTTCAAATCAAAAACTAACTGCGAATGTCCATATAAATATATAGGTCGTGTTACACATGGAACGGTACGCTAATGTATTACATATTGAAATTATGTTTGAAAATTATTATGTATTGGGACTCGTAGACGTGCGCACATTGGCAGCAGGGTGTGCTCTTGCTGTCTCTGGACAGCATTTTGAATAGACTTGTTAGAGCCAAACAGTCCGAGCCGGTTACCGTTGTTTAATGCTCAATAAAAAATAAGTTGGTCATCCGAGAAGTGTATTCAACTACCATACAAATGTTTACTATATTTAAATAAATTATGAGTTACTAAAAATCACAGTCACTACAGGTTTCTACAGTATACTACTAATGGATAGGCCGTTTATATGAATAAAAAAATAGGGCCGGTAAAAATATTCACTGTCCCCGACTTGAAACTCTTCAAATGTTTGAAATGAGACCATAATCGGCACGAAGGCAATGTATGTTGCAGATGGCAATTGAAAGGTTTTAGATGGCTAATTACGTGGTCTGAATTATTCACTCAATGGATTAAGTTTGAAAGGTATACTTTTTTTCATATGGAATTTAAATCTTTTCTTAATTTCCATTCAGTGGCTCATTTGATATTCAAAAAAAAAATACTTAAACAAAATTCGTAACGAAATTCATACGGTTCTTTTCTTTATTTAGTGGGACGATGAGAGTCAGATTTTAATAGTTGATTTGGTTGATGTGTCAAAACGTCAGAAATTATCATTATAGACGAAGTCATTTTAGTATCGTTATGAATTGTTAGTAATATGATAATCAATATTGAGTTGTTCTACAATGTATTTTTGTTTTTTTATTCACTACAATGTTTTCTTTTTTTTACAGAGTCTTGTAATTCCTGTAAAAAAAAACAAGATACTGAATCAAATATTAATAAACAGATTTTTTCATGTGTTTTATTGGTATAATTGAAGAAAATGAAGGGACTTGGTTTTTTTTTTGTAAATTTTTATATCAGTAGTCTTTCGATTATTGTGCTTTTCTTTGTTTTTTCTTGAATTAGTAGTAAAAATGAATGAATACATGGTATATGTAGTTGTTATTATCGATTAAATTAATAAGAATAAAAATGAATAACTATAAATTATTTTTCTACTACACATTTTTCCTCGTCATAATTTTCTAATTTGGCTCTCTTTTGGAAAATATTTAAATTTCCTTTATATTAAATATTTAAAGTTCCTTTAAATTTCCCTTGCCAAAAAAAAAAACATTAAAAAATATAAAAGTAAATTTAATTGATAGTTCAACTGGAAATACAATTGTAATTAAAAAAAAGTAAGTAAGAAATATAATTGAATGTAACAATGTGTGCGTCAAAAATGTATATAAGAAATGTAATTTTTCATATTAATGTGAGCAGACAAAATATTAAGTTTGGATTTATACCATAAAAAAAAAATATCTGTACAATGTTTAGCGAGGAAATCGACAATCTGAGGATGTTCAATACTGAATCAATATTGCCAGAACCGTAACCGAAAAGAACCGACACTGGAACCGGTTAACCTCTAAAATTTAAGAGCCATAACTGAAACCGGAACCTTTATTTCCAAAAATGAAAAACCGTAACCTTAATTATAAAAGGGTTTGTTATTTATTTATTATATTTAGGTCAGTTATTTAGATTAGTAAAACTATGGTAATGAATATTTTGTTTGTCCATTTTTCGGTTCAGAAAAATAAAAATCAAATCTTTTTTTGTTTTTATTATTTTGTTTTTTAAACTATAATAGTATAATGTATATAATAAGTAAATTTATAATATTATTATGATTATTAATTTTGTATGTTTATTAATATATTACAATTTACAATGAGTATATCATCTATCTTGTCATTAAGTATTAAATATAATTAATGTTTATAAAAAAATTGTAGCTACAAGAGTAGCCAGTATTAACTTCGATTTCTAATTAATATATATATATATATATATATTTAATATATTTATAGGTATTTTTTTTACTATTCATAATACCTTCTATTTTCATGAAATGAAACAATTAAAACGTAAACAAGAATAAATAAATAATTTCATATTATTTTTTAATAAATCTTTAATAATCAGAATTGACCGAAATTAACCGGTTCTAAAGTCCTTACTCTTTTAAAAAACCAAAACCTAAACCGGAACCCTTAAGAAATTAATTGAACAACCAAAACCAAAACCGGAACAGAAAAAACCTATAGGTTCCAGTTTCTGGTACAAATTTGTACAGATTGCTATAACCGGCTATGTTATGCCAAGCCAACCACCTTTAACGATACAATGTTCACCAATATATCACAAAAATAACATAGCCCTTAGGCTCTAGATTTAGTATACATTATTTATTTTTACATTATTATAGTTATTTTCACAGTCGCTCCCATTTCTTATTTTCTTCATTGTCCGATCTCGTCAATAACGATCATCATTTATTCAAATTATACAATTTTTACCACAAATTAAATTATGTTTTTATCAATGTTTAATGTAATCTTCCGTAACACTGACAATAATAACATTAAGATTTTTAATGGAAATGTCGGTGTGCACTAGCGATTGATGAAAATGCATAAAAGATTTATTTATCATTCAATAAAATATAACGTCTTTATTGGATAAAACAACAAGTCAGCGGGAATTTTATTAAATTAAAATTTATAATTACAGAAAAACATACATTTTGTTTTTTCATTGAATTATCAGGAAATGGCTGAAAATAATTTTTTTCCAATTAGATAGGTAGTATGTATTTTCAGCTTAATACATAAAATGTTAATTAACCATGCATAAGCTTCTTGTCAATCGATGATTGGCCACATAAATAGGTTTTTTTTCAATTTTAATTTTATTTAGGTAAATAATTCGGAAGTCCTGATTTTCCTCATTAATATATGATGATGAAAAATCAGGAGTCGGGTTAAATAGATGAACGGGTTGTTGATATATTTGTTTATTAATTTATATGTATTTCGATGGATGACATGATCTAATTAAAATACATTTAAGAATATCACAGTTTCAGATAATAAAGTATCAAAATACAAATATTTTAAATGCAAACAATGCTGTTATAATAATTGTTAAAAAATGCAATTGATATTAAGTTATTAGTTTTATTTCATTCGCTAATGGCATCATACTATTTATTGAAAAAACAATAAATTAATTGGTTTATTGTGAAAATAAATAAAACATAGATTTAGATTTCCACTAAAGGACATAAAAATTAAAAACTTCATAATTTAAGACTGTCATTATTAGGTATATCATGTAATTATTAACATGTTAAAATTTACTAAAATTGATAATTTCGAGTGCCAATAAACAACGTAAACATCATTAGTATTTAAACTGTGTAATGTATTTTTGTAATGCTATTAATTATACTACTAGTTTTAACTAATAATTGTCTTTTCTGTTTAGAGTATTTATAACAAAAATTTCAAGTGCATTGGACGGTATTTGATATAAAAGACAGATACAATAATCTGTCGTTTAGACACAAAGTTTTATGACTGAAAAATATGCTTAATCGGCACTTGTATCGAGTTATCATCTGTGGAGACTTAAAATTTCTGTAGTCATAAGGTGCATATGATTTTACGTGATACTTATTAAAGGTTAACTTTTCACAACGATTATCATGTTTGATGTTATCGATGTCGTATATTTCTTTATTTTTCAAGCGTTCCTTGTAATACGATTACATGCTTTTTTTAAATACTAAATCCTGATACAGTTAAAGCTTATATAAACGTGTGACCACATCTGTTTTCAATATTATATTGTTTTCACATATTACCTAAAGCTTTTACCAAATCTTATTTAACCATATTAAAATTATTTTAGATGCACTTGGTCTCTTTTTCTTAACGTAGCAAATTATAATTAAGTGATTTTTTTTTACATGGTAAGTAATTAAGTCAAAAAATGTATCAAAATCTTCAGCTTTAATTAATTGTAAGGCCACCATATATTGAATATTATTTTATTATTTAAATTTTTAAATTTTATAATTAATGAAAATAAACTAAATTGATATGATTTGATAAAACTAATGATCTATCGATATTTTGATATATACGTATATATATTATATTCTTAATATTTTTCAACGCTTCAATAACTATCATGGTCCCCTGGAACACTTTTAAATATAAAAATAATAAAAATTAAAATTATCTGTTAAATTAAAATAACAGTAGGTACTGGTGTTATGTTTTCACATAATAATAATTAACTGTGGAAATTTATAGCAGTGCAAATATATATACACATATCAATAGGGCATTGATTGTTATTCAAATTTGAAAAAAAAAATAATCAAATTTCTCTATTTGTTTTTCGTTAAAAGATTGTCTAAATATTATAAAGACATACTCATCTCGTTTTTCATTGAAATAATACAGATTATATTTTATATTTTAACTGTACTCAATACTAAGTAACCAATCGCTTCAGTCTTAAGTAAAATTCACACGGCATAATAATGTTAAAAGTATTCTCCACGTAATAGTACTATATATGTCCACGACGAACTACGATAATAGTTTTCATAGTTAATTAATAATTCGTTCGATGAGTCTCAGACCGTAACAAAAAAAAAAAACACTTAAGGCGTTTTTATTAATGAAATAAATATAATAAATATTTATCACACCATAATTAGTGGTAAAATGTAACTAAGTGGGCAAAAAAACTACGCGTACCATAAGATGGCCTTTAAAATTGTAAAATACAAACCCAGTTATGGCATAAATAGAGTGGTATGATCTGATGAAACTGAGCCGGAAAAACTGTTTACGGAAACTAAATTCCAAAATTATTTCAAATTTTCAACAATGTTATGCGTACATATTTATTTAATTTTTTTATATATATTTTTTTAATATGTTGTAGGATTTTTTGAGATTTTATTCGCACTTATATCGGTTTATATTGATTAGACACCATTGCATTTGATACCATATAACAGTGGTGGCCAAACTACGGCCCACGGGCCAACTGCGGCCCGCCATCATTATTAATATCTGGCCCGCGAAAGTCTTCTATATTACAGCACTTATTTGTATAACTGTAATATTTTGCATTTACGTAAAAAAAAATTTAGAATGCATTTTTTTATGGCCCACGATAAAAAAAAAGTTGTTTTTTATGGCCCGGGGAAAAAAAAGTTTGACCACCACTGCCATATAATATACTTAGGTTTACCTGATAGTCACACGAAAAAATGTTTATGCTCATTTGTGTTGGATTTTTAATCATTGAAATACATGGATAATCTTGTAGGTACATAAGGAAAATTGTAATCGATGAAGTTTATACTGCGAAAAGTTTATTTTTGAGTTTCTAACACATAAATATAACATATAAAATTTTAACGATTTCTGAGAATATAATATAACGAATATAATGAAAATTTAATTAAGTGCATATTTTTTTTTTCGATTCTATGGTAGGATTAATAACAATGTAATTATTAGTTATATTATAAAACCACTATCAACTATTGGGCAGATGATACCTGGAAAATAAATTCCAATATTTTATTATTTATAAGTAGGTACCTATTATAGTTTACACTAGTAGAACAGAGTAAAAACATGTTATGATTTTTTTCTTAATTTATCTTAACCTAATTTACCGATATACTTCAATCTAAAATTTAAATAATTAGAAATAATTTTTTTTTTTTATGTAGTGAAATAAATCGTTATAAAAAATGAAAATAAAAATTTTTTGAATGAAATGAAAATTATCGAAAGCATGGATTTCGAGCAGGATAGTTGAACTAGTTTTTTTTTTTCTAAATCAATTTTACCCCGTTCACTTGAACTCGAAAGATTTTTATGTTCTACGATTTCGGTCACGTGCAGTTAACAACAGTGTTACATCGACACAATACGCCAAATGCGATTTTATTTTCAGCCAACAGTGGAAAAGTGCTAAACCGTTGACGTACATAGAAACGTTTCCAAAACACGAGTGCGCGAGTGGTAGTTACTGTTCAACGAAAAACTCGACCGCCTTGTGTGAGGACGACAACCGTCTTATATTCGTGTACGCACGTATACCGCGATTAGTCCGTAGAAATATATTTTAAATCTCGAGAACGGGTAACAATAGCGTACAACCGGCCGGTGAACACTGAACACTCATGATTCGCCGACGGCTGAAACATATATTGCGCGTACAGCCATGTTACCAAAGCGGTATAAACGAGGTTACCATGTACGCTTACTTAGCCGATAGTTAAGTACCGAGTAAACCGTATAATGTACATGATCCGTACTCGTCTGGTATCACCGCGTCACGTAGTTTCCGTGGCAGAAAACCATCGAGCACGGTGTGCGCCTGCGACGAAACATATTTACGAGTGCGATTAAAATAAAGTATGTACTATATTTCAGTTTTTTTCAAACTTTTTGTCTTTACCGCCCATTTTAAAAAAAAAATTATATTGATGTTTTTTAAATAAGTATTATATTTTATTATTATGTAGTATACGTACAAATAAAAAAAGGTCTGAGATGAATGTGCTTTGTGTTTTGCTGAAATTTGGTTAACATTTGATTCTATTTTCGTAAGAAGCATTCGTAAGTCCCCAAGATTGGTTATTTGTAATCATTGTCTTTTTTTTGTAAGTAGATTAGTTACTGCACTAAACCCACGTTCAACCAAGTACAACGATAGAAATGCAATCAAACATTTTTGTACAACAGCCCACAATCCAGGATGTAGTATGGGTATCTGTTTTTGTAGCCAGTACTCTTGGTACATATATATCAATCTATTGTTTCATTATTTGAAAATGGATATAAAACCCATTCGGGTACATCCATTATAAGAATATCTTCAAATCGTTTTTTTAAATCAAAATGCAGTGCTTCCAAGTGTTGACTATAAGTTATTAAACCTTCATAATTTTTTTTGTTTCATTGATAGATTTGAAAAATGTATAAATTCTTTTCATCCTATATTTTTTTTTCATATAAAGTTTTATTTTAAATGCAGAGATAATATTTTTTGTTTTGATTAAATTCAAATATTCACCTTGAAGCTGTAAATTTATTTCATTATATTTTTTAAACAGATCAGTCAAATACGTAAGCAATGTAATTTATATTATTAATTAAGTTGTCGCGTAAAATATTATCTATTGTTTTTAAAAATTCAAGCACTGAATCAAATAACTTATAGAATCATCTAAACAGACATCCCAACCAACGAAATTCAGTCAAGTAACAATTGATTAAATTGTTCATTGTTTTCAGTACAAAGTTTTCCAAACAATCTATCATTCAATGAATTATTTTTGATTTTATTTATAGCTATAATTGCATAATTTAATGATTTATGTAAGCGCTCGTTCAAATTGTTGGTAACTAAGTGTTGTCTATGAATGACACAATGTACAACTAATATATTTGGTACAGTTTTTTATTATAAACGTGATAAAACCTGGATAGCGCCTAACCATGTGTGGAACACCATCGCGTGCAACTGATAAGATATTACGCTTAGGAATTTCTTTTTCCTTAAAAACTCTTCCAGTAAGTAAAATATTGATTCTCCTTTAGTATGAATTTCCAAACTTTTAAAGAATAATAGTTCTTGGCAAATCGTTTCGTCTTTTACGAATCGTACGTAAGCTAATAATATGGCTTTGTTACCGGGTAAAGTCGATTCTTTAATTTGTATAGAAAATTTAGTGGTTCTTAAATTCTCACATAATAAGAATTATTCTTCGACAGATTAAGACATTTAATCAATTCATATTTGCACTGTTTCTCAGAGGATTTTTTTTTAATAATATCAAAAGCTGGTTTATTCAGTGTTTTACTATAATTTATGTTTAATTACCAGTTAATTATTAATGTGTTACACGTGTATATTGTGTTAATTATTTAATTTATAGCTGGTAAAATAAGTTCATCGCCAATAGTATGCTGTTTACCAGATTTGGCAATCAGTAAAGAAATATTGTACGAAGCTCTCAATCCGTCATCATCTTGTTTCGACGATGTAAAATAAATATTGATCAATGATGACTGTTTCAAAAATTTCATTTCAAGTGTTTGAAAATAAAATAAATCCATATTTTTTTTTATTAGCATAACATTTTATTAAATTTCTTGCAGTCTTGACGGTTTCATAGCTTCATCTGTAAAATTTTTTTGGCAAATTAGGCACATTGGTAATGTAATATTTGTAAGTGATTGAATAAAATTATAATTTAAATATTCAATACCATACTCTCTACATTTTTTCTTTAATTCAGCCATAACAAACACGTAAATATAATTTTATACAAAAAATACGACACTTATAAAAACAATAACGACGCCAACCAATAAGATCGACTAAATAATAAAATAATAAATTATTAATACAGATTAATTTATCAGGTGACAACTGTACATTGTTGCATTTATTAGGATATAAACTGGTTTATTTGTTGACATACGAACGATTATTCTAAATTTAAAAATATAAATTACATAAGTACAAAAATTTATACTACAATTTACATTCTACATAATGAAAAAAATTAAAATAATCACCACCTTCTTTTTGTAATACAATGCCCCCCAAATGAGCTTGTAACTTCCATTACCTCCCTGGATATCTCTAGCGCTCACAGGAAGGCGATATCACCTTTATTGGGAAACACTGTTATATATTATGGGCAAATTAACTTAAACACCGTACAAACAAGAACAGTTGTAGTCGGTTACATTAATAAATTGTTCAAAAAAGGTTGTACTGACAATTAATCATTTTGTACTCATTGAATTTTTGCCACCATACATTATTCTTCCTCGGGAGTAAAAATAACACTGAATAATAAATAAATCGATTATAATTATTATAATTATTATTAAACCATCGAAAATAATACATTTGTGCAATCACGTAGAGTCTACGCCGTAGACCATTCAATAATAATATTATTTTCTATTACTGTGTACTAGTCGTTGTGTAGATCTTTTTTGAAACTGTAATAATTATATTATCTATATAATAATATATAATAATTATATTAATTATCTAGCTATTAGACCTACAGAAGTTAAATTCAGTATCTACTAAACATAACATCAATAATAATGTGAGTAAATATTTAAATGCAATTCTATCAAAAGAAAGTAACATTTAATGTAGTTAAAATAATATAAATAGTTATTTGTTTCCTTTCGTTTCCATGTTTGAAGATACGCTATGAAATGCGAATATTTGTTTCACGTGAAAAAACAATATCTGAAGTGAACAAAAATAAAACAGAATAGCGGTTTCCATAAAAACTCGAGGGGCCTAATCGTCCGGTAACAAAATGGAAATAGAGATAAATAATAATGATAACGTATAAACGAAAGGTATAAGTGATACAGAGAAATCGATTCTTATCGCGATAGTCATCGTATCATTTCATATTTATCGAGCCAATGGATTTGTATGAAATTGCCTTTAAAATGTCCATATTCATATATATGTATATACTATGAACATAATGTGTTGCATAAATATATATTTGTATGGCATTTTGTCAATTTTTCGATATAAATATTTATACAAATATAAAAAAAAAAACACACATACATACTTATTCTCACTAAGGCTCTAGGAAAACTTTTATTACGTATCATATTATACATAAATAAATATTTTTAAGAACGTTGAGTGCAAATAAAATACTAGAGATGGGTGGGAGTTAACAATAACAAATATTTAATGAATGTAGCTGTTTAAAAACAGTTCATGAACTTTTATTTCAACAAAGCATAAAAATCAACAATCCATGGGTAGCCGATGAAGAAATACGTACCTAGTTCCATATTATGTTCAAAATTCTTACAATCACTGCTATTGTGTTTCTTTTTCTTCAAAGAAAACTCGCTTGAAATTAAGACGGAATTATTCGTTTTGAAGACTGTTGTTATTTTTCATAAATATTTTATTTTTACTTTTGTAAAACTTTCACTTTTTTACCTGAAAAATAAAAAAATTAATTTAATTCAAAATCTAAACGGGATAGCGATTATTTATAAGCAGTAGTGATGCTATTAAACTTTAATATTAAATTATATATCTATAAAATATATATATATATATCTATAAAATTGTAGTGTTATATATAAGTAATGTAGTTTTTAAATAACAATAACCATTAGGTTTACTTAAATCGCTATCTCGTTTTATTATTATTTATTGATTATTCACATCAAGTACCGAAGTACGGTAAATTTATAATATAATCATAATTGAATTGGTTCACTTTTAAGATAAAAGGTTGCACAGCATATAGTTACTATTTGATTAATTAAATAATTGATTCGTTGTTAGTAACACTATACAGCAAATCATTTATAACAGATATAACCATCTTACATTACTGTATTATGATGTTCTAAATAATATTTCCGACAGCTACCGAAATTAATATCCATCGCATTACACTTGTAGAACGATTCGAAAATTGTCGATTTAATCCATAAACAGCGTATAAAGTTTGATTATAAATAATAATTAACTCAAACACTTGAACATCAATGTCATTTTATTTTTTAAATAGCATAAAATTTACAATATCCTATACACTCAATACGCCAGTAAATGGAAAATAAACAATTGATATTTTCAGATAATCTTGACGCTTCGTTGATACAATTATATAAAAATTAAATATATTTATTATTTTTGTAAGACATACTATTAACTCAATTACCTTGTATGGGTGTTTATGAATTATTATAATATTAAAATACAGAGGACATCTTCGTCACTAAAATTAAATATCATCATATAAATATTAATTATTAAATAGTATTTTTAGGTGCCAAAAAAAATTGTAATACAATATATATGATAATATGTATATATACATTATTATTGAATATTTATTATATACATATATATTATTATATATATATTATTATATTATATATATTATTTTTATGGTTATAAATGTATAAAATTATAAAACTGTAATACAACGTTTAATATATACTTAAAAATTAACTTTTGGAGTCTTCATGTGAGTAAACTTGTCAACGACTTCTTCCAAATTTAATTGCCACGCCCACTTATTTTAATGGAAATAATTGACAAACCACTTAGTCTTAGCCGTTCTTCTACTATTGTGGTACTCCGTAAATTATTTTTTATATTTTTTGTTTTGAGAAAGATCGCTCTGCTGCTACTTCTATAACGGATAATGTCAAATATAAAATAAAAGATGTTCATACATCAGGATATATTATTCCAAGAGTAAAATGTTTAATTAATAACATTTCTGCAATTTATTTTGTTGTTTTCAACTTGTTCAATATTATACTCGTATTCTTAAAATATTATCAAAAATATAGTATCGGATGAGAAAAAATCTGGAGAAATATCTTGGTTATTCTGATCTATGGTTTTCAAAAGCTTATAAATATAAACTTATTTTTTTTGTTTTGTTTTTTTGATTTTTAATATTAATGTTATGCCCCATTTTCTCGAAAAATTCATAGCTTTTGGAAAAAATTCAGAAAAATGTCCTTGTATCATATTTTATATACGTGTTAATATTTATAGTAATCCTGTAGCTTTGTTAGGATCAATATTGTAACAATTGTAATGCACTATTATTTTTGTAGGAGCATTTAAAATACTTAAAAATTTTTATCGAATTAAAAAAATAGATTGATGGCGATCGATGATCACCAGAATATACTTTCTAAGTGATTTTCCACCAATTAGTAAAATATCAAATAACATTTTCCATCATATTCCACTTAACTCAAAATAAACATAATTTTTGGATAATGAAAAAATAGTTTTTAATTTAAACTGTGACATTTATAGAATCGTTTAAAACCAAGATCAAATTATAGGCATTACAGTAGAAATACTCAGCATTAGGACAATGATATTTTTTTTTTATTTTTTTTTGTTAGAACGCCGTCATATACTCCAGCTATTACATCTGCACCGTCATAACTATATTCGCGTGACTTACCAATATTTAGTCCATCATTTTTAATATTTTTTAAAAATTGATTCAAAACTACTGATGCTGAAAATAAATAATCTTATTTAAATATTAAAGTATGTTTAGTTTTTTTTTTTTTTTTTTTTTTTAATAATAATGGTTACGTGGCCCCTATTTTTGACATAACCTGGAGAACTGGAGTCACAGAATATTAATATGAAAGAAACAAATTTGATTAATTGCATGAATGTAATTACATTCACGAAAAAGTATGAATATATTTAAAGCACTTTACTACTACAATGGTTATGATTGTAAACTATTATATTAAATCAACCACATTATTTTTAGTTCATAAGACTGTATTTTAGTTTAAGATCTTAATGTACATGAAAGTCAACTCTGAAATGTCTTGTAAAAGTTCATGTGTCATATGTTTGATTAATATTTTCATATTTAATAATAAAAAATAAGTATAAACATTTCCAAAATATTTATGTAGTGATCAAATTACAAATACATAATTGAATTCATTTTGTATACAATCATATACAGAAATGAGAACAATATCAAGAGTGAAATTCAGTGTACACGCATTATGATCGATTATAATGGGCTCAAATATATATTTTATAATTCATTATAGTAGCAAATTCGCAAAATAAGTACCTAAAAATGAGTGCATTTTTTTAAAATTTTACCATTGTTTAAAAAACAAGATAATTCAAACTTAACTATAGTGCAATATCAGTTATATATGTATAACGGTACACATTGTTTTGGTTGAAATTTAATTAAAAGTATTCGAGAAAAAATGAACGAATTAACTAGAAATGAGGTTTTTATGATACCTTTCACCAAAACAATTTCAACAAGAGAATTTTTTCAGTTTTGTGGAACTAAAATATTATTCTTTCCAAGGTGAGTCATAGCAAAACTATAATTAAAATCCGAATTTCATTTCAAAGTAGTTCATCAAACCAAATGACGTGGAATTTTCAGTACCGCTGACTGATTTTTTTTTTTATATTCAAAGAATGTACTGACATATTTTAATGCTCTTACGCTAAACGTATTTAATATATGTATACGTTGCCGGAAAGCTTTTAACGAAAAGTGAAAACATATCCTTTCCTCCGGTGTGTATATATTATATAATAATAATAATTCTCTTATTCGTGGTGTCGAAGGGAATACTATTTGTCAGGAGTGCCTATGCACACACACACACACACACATATATATATATATATATATTATAATAATATAAACTCACGATTTACCGTAATGCAGGTCGTGGTGTGCGTGTTTCCCGAAATGTGGATTACTTTGAAATTTCACGACCCGTAACGTAATTTTACGTGAGGGTTTTTATATTAACTTGAATCATTAATTTATTTATTTTTTTTTTTTATTATTATTATGTAATACTAACGCATTTGTTTATATTCGGCGAGCACTCGTGTGCAGAGCACGATCCGTCGTTGGAGACCCGAAAGCCAATATATATTCGTCACACAATAGAATGACAGAGGTGCTCTTATACATTTATATTAATATTTTTCCGTACGTGACAAAAAACCTTAACGAGTAGAATAGTAGTGCAATGTACAGTTTACAATAGATATAAAAAAAAAAAAAAATTAATTAATTAATTAATAAAAATATTCCTGTAAAGTTTGCGAAACACTTCGTATACGATCTCCTAATGCGTATATAAATGACCAAACAAAGTTCGATGTCGGAAACTTTTCATCCTGTATGCAGCAACAGCCGCAACCGGACTTTCACCAAATAAAAAGTTAACATTTTTACTCTTCTCCCCTCCCCCCTCCATTGATATTCCGTGAAACATATTTTTTCCATTTGAATATGCAAATGATATTGAAACTTCAATCCACTCCCTCTTTCCACCCATTCACTAGACGGGATCTATTAGTGTGTTTATACATCGTCATTATCTACCCAATTCTATTAGAGAGTACCGTAATGACTGAAAAAAATAATGCAAGAACAAATAGACATGCCCATCATCAGCAGTCAATCTCTGTATAGCCCAGTATAATTTTTCTTTAACTCTAATTATAATATACAATTATTTTTTCTTACCCCCGACTCATTTCAAAATTGTACTCTACGATTGTACTTATATACTGAACGATCTAACATGAACCCGATCAGCCTGTTGCAATTGGAAGCAAAATAATCTATGCACACACGCACATGTATTAGACAAGATGGTGGTTAACACAATGTGATACAACAGCGGTCCAATCTCATGAAATATAATGAAATGCGACTATTTTAAATCTGGTGGCCGTATCGTTCTAATAAGTGCTTGAATTGAAAAGTACATAGAAAGACGATGCCAAAAGTATAATAAAAATATATGATGCATCCTTGAGCATTTAAACGTCTTATTGTTAGATAGGGCAGCGGGCTTTTCCCTCATAAATCCAACTATAAATCATATTTTATATTATACAGCAATAATTAAATATTCTTTCTGATGTAAACAATTAATACAAATAAGTATATTTATTATTAATACAAAATAATAAAAAATTGCTTATTTTTAAATTTAAGTATGCTTATAAATGTTGATATTAATAATCAGTCTCATGTTCATCTCATTTTGGACATCTTGTTTCTCTTGCACTTCTTTACCTTAATTTAAACCAATATTTTACATACAAGTTTGGTTTAAATAATTAAACAGGTAGACCAACACAACTAATAAATAATAATGATATGTGTTCAGAAATTAGAGAGTTTTTTTAGGTATTATTATGTTATTTGTGAAACTAAATGATCATTTACTTCCTGATGAAAGTATAGAAACAGTTGAAATCATTGTAAAAGTGGGTTTGGCGTAGGTGTTTTTGGGCAATATTCTAAGCGAGGTATGTTTAAGGGGGTGTTGGGTATTCAGAACTCCAGAACGAATTTGGAAAAAAGTACTGCTTAATATTTTTATGTAATTTAAGTTTAATATTACAATAACATGGTAGGGTTATATATAGATATATATAATGTATAAATGATATATCTAGTACTATAAAATTAATAATTGCCAGAATTATTTTCTTGTAAAATAAAAACATTTGAAATGTGTGTTAGTAAAATATCTCCTCTTCGAAAAAAATGTATAGAAATTCCTTTTATTTTTATATTTTAAATTCTCTAAATAATACTACCAGGCCGGCTTCAGGCAAAACCGCTCCACGATAGATCAAATCTTCATTCTACGTCAGGTGTTACAAAAAACTTGGGAGTATGACAAAAGCGTACATATGGTTTTCATTGATTACAAAAAAGCATATGATTCAATACATAGAGCGTCCATAATCAAGATTTTAGAAGAGTTTGGAATGCCTAGTAAGTTAATAAGCCTCGTCGAGTGCAGTATTAGTCACACTGACATAAAGGTAAAAGTAGGACAAACGTTATCGAAAACGGTTCAAGTGACAACTGGACTAAGGCAGGGTGACGCCATATCACCGGTTTTATTCAACATAGTATTAGAAAAAGTAGTTAGAGAAGCAGCCTTAGATAAGGAAGGAGTAAAACTAGGAGAAAACAACATTGGAATATTGGCATATGCAGACGATATAGTCTTGATGGCAGAAAGCAAAGATAAACTCAAAGAACAATCAAAACAACTCATAAATGCTGCTAAACGTGTAGGCCTAGAGATTAACGCAGAGAAAACTGAGTATATGGTCGTGCAAAGACATGAACAAAAAGGCTGTCGTAACGAGGTCCTGGAAGTCGAAAACTACAAATTCAAAAGAGTGCAGCAGTTCAAATACCTTGGCACACTAATTACACAGCAGAATGAAATAGGTACGGAAATAAAAGCAAGATTACAACAAGCTGCCAATAAATGTTATTTTGGCCTTACAAAGTTATTAAAATCTAAAGTAATCCCGAAAAATCTGAAGTCCCAAATATACCAGACACTTATCAAGCCAGTGGTGACATATGGGTCAGAAACTTGGACCATGAGGAAAAACGACGAAAATGCTCTTTTAGTGTTTGAAAGAAAGGTACTGAGAAAAATCTATGGACCATGTAAAGACGAACATACAGGTGAATGGAGAATACGTAAAAACAAGGAACTTCAGGATTTGTATCAAAGACCAAGCATTAAAGAAGATATCACCAAAAGAAGACTGAAGTGGGCAGATATTCTTGGAGAAAAACAGGGTTATTGATAAAAATAGTACAAGAGAATGCACCAAAAGGAAAACGACCACTTGGAAGGCCGAGGTTACGCTGGGAAGAAAGGATCAAAGAAGACATAGAGAAAGTGAGACCAGGATTGGATTGGAAGGAGTTAGCTTTATATAGAGAAACTTGGAGACAAATCTGTTGGACGACATGGTCTTGAAGGCCGAAGTCATGGAAGAAGAAGAAAGAAAATTCTCTAAATCACCAAAGCGTCGATATTTCGTTTAAGTGAAATTGTTTTCACTTCTATCGCACTATCACCATATAATATTATCTTAATATCAATATAATCTTGTCAGTTATTATTTATAAATAAAGTAACATTAAAGATACATCGTATGCGAGGCATACGATCGCAATGTTTCTCTCATCCTCATAAGGCACTGGGACACATTGCGTTTATTTCCATTCATTGTATTTTTTAAACCAAATAAAATTGATACAGTGAAATATAAAATGTAATAAATAATTGGTAAATATTCGTGTATCAGTGTAAACGATTGATGTACCTATATATCTATATGGAATTACAAATTCATAATATACCAATTATATTTGTTTATATAAAATACACATGATACATTATAAAAGCAAACAAAATTTACAAAGCTGTAATAAACAGTCAAGTTTATAACTAAAATATAATACATGAAGTTTGAAGGTAACAAATATGGTTTGACATTTTTATCAATAGTAAAAAACAAACAACAATTCGAAATCGATAAATAATGGCAAATTACATAAAAATACACTATGATGTTTAGAGTTCAGATGCGATGTCTTGTTATGATACGTTTTCCTTTGCACGCGAACCGCGATCTAAGATCATCATTACCGCGCGACTACTAATACAATGTAAATTAAATTTAGTTGATATATCTAACGTGATCACGGTCGGCGATCTAAATTTTTTTTGCGTCGCTATTAATTTGTTATTTTTAGAAAAATTATGATAGAATACTAATTTTATGATTGTCTGCTGGTTAACGTTGGTAAACATTGAGTGCTCCAATAACCAAAATTTAAGACGAAGCCCTGATTGAATATTTTACTATAAATTCCCCAATTCATAATCCCCAAAATAAGAATTATAAAGATTGAAGTATAAAGCAAGACGTTATAATCATCTTTTTCTTCAAAAAAAAAAAAATGTTCAATATATTTTCCGGAAGATGTATCCATTTTAATTAAAAAAATTACAATAGATTCGTTTACACCATTCACTGGTGTGTCTAATTCACACATAAAAATATTAAGTGCAACTGAATGATACGGTATAAATTACTCTAAATCGCAAAGTAAAATCGTCCAGAATAAACCAAGACGAACGCGATCTTAGTTCATGGTTCATGTTCGTGATCTCGCAAGGGGAAACGTACCTTTTTCGTCGTACAACTGTTCGTAACGGTTCTAGGTTACGATCTAATGATTTAAATTCTATTAATACATTAATTGAGTCTATCAATTTTATATATTTATCATTTTTTCTCTAATAACAATATTTAAAATAACAAATTTTTGTATTCGCATTAATATAATACAATTAAAAAATTAGTCTTGTCCTTGGTGGTCTATTAAAAATAAAATAGAAGGGGTGGTCTAAAAGTGGTTCTGTTCGGAACACTTATTTAAAAATTAAACTAGTTCACATTCATGTTCATTTTTTTTTGAAGTAAATATGCTCACCTTAAAGTTTTACGAAAAAAATAAAAGGTTTTTATTTAAATTATTTTATTTTATATTTATGAATAATCAACCTACATTTTGTATAAATGGGACATTTAAAAACACATTAGGTATATTTAACTTGTTTGTTTAAAACCGATACTTAAACACAATATAATCAATATTTATTATTTACGTTGGCGTGGGTATAGATTATTAATGGAAGGGGCTTCAACTTAAAATTATTAGTAAAATGCTGACGTGAAAAAAAATCCACATACAAATATAGATATATCGATAAAATACTTTTAATATTATTTGTATAAATTAAATATTACAAGTAAATGTAATCATTGCCTAAGTTGTGTTAGTTTGTTAAAAATTTGTAAAGGATCAACAATTACGTCTCTATAAATATTTAGAAGAGCTAGATTAGTGAGTCACTATTGACGAATCGTATTTCATAAATACGTCTTTAAACACTTTAACGTAGAAAAGGAATGTTCCATACTCGCAGTAGACACAAAAAGAATGGCCATAATTTTATGAAGCGGGAAAAAAAGGTAATTATACGTAAAACAGATTATCACACTTTTCCAATGTTTTAATTGCATTTAACTCATTATTAAGTCATCACCTAATACTACCCACTTCTTGGTCCATAATTGATACTCAACCGATTTTCAAGTTTTTCACTAAGCAGATATCTTATGGATTTCTGTCAATATGTTTTTAGCATCATTTTTATATTTCATACATTTTGACAGTAAAATCTGAAGGTTCCCAAACTTTTCGTGATGGTTAATAATTCTGGTTGCTAGTTAACTTAGCACATGGTCGAGAAATTGATAATAGATATTTTATAATATTTTTTATTTATTTATTTATATTTTTATTTTATAATATATTTCGGCTGTCTCTAAATTATTGCTTCGTCCTTTTTGTCTGTCTGTGATAATTTATTACACAATTTCCAAAAATTCTTTAGAATTTTCCAAAAATTTTAAAAATTCCTCATCATTTCGTATGTATTCTAATGTTTTTTTTCTTCGTTATCTACATATTTGCATGCTTCGGTCAAATCAATATTTTTAGTTTGAATAATTTTATTAAAATTTGTTGTGAAGCTGAAAACTTTTCGCAAAACTAGCACCGGATACTACCAACTGTGAGTTTTCTATGGCTTGTATTAATTGTTTATGATGCACATTCATTTTCACTGTTTATTACAATCTAGCAATATACATTTTTTTCTAATGTTTGTTGTTAGCTAGGCGTTCGCTTACGTTTCGCTACCGACTATAAACCTTCGGGTAGGTGTAACGCATCGCAGTCTAACCACGACAGTCCACGTGCACATTTCAACATCCGTCTGGGACGGACCGACGAGAAACGACGTGCGATCCGATTTCGTGGCGCGAGAAACTGATTTAGGTTGCGTAGTTTTAATGCCACGGAATGGATGGACTTAGACACAACTCAACATGCGTTTAGAGAGTTAGTGAAATCGTGTGACTTTAGACTAAAAAAAGTTACTGAAGTTACTTAAATTACTAGTTAAGTAGTTACTTAAGTAACTTAGTAACGACTGTTTAGCAAAGTGCCGGAACACGTCATCGGAACGTAAACACGTCTTTTGCTATGGCCGTTGACGTGTACACGGTGTAAGAACCGTCGTGTTCTCGTCCACCGTCCCCTCCGACCGCGTTAACCACAACCGGCCTCGGAAACGACCGAAACGACATTACTGTTACGGGTAAAGCCGTGTTTAACGAGGGGCAAATAGGAAGGGCAATTACTCCGGGGTAGCAAATTTAATGATATTTGATGGGGCAGTACATTTTTGAGGATCAACATAAAATAAAAAATATATAACCATAATTTTTCTCGTATGATCGTATAACTATAAAACATATTATTTGTATTGCATATATAATTTTTTTATTTTGAATTTTAATTTTCTTAAGGGTGGTAACATAGCTTAACGCGACACTGGTTACGGGTTCCTTGATGATCGTGTGCGTCGGACAACCGTGACGTTTAAAACGATACCATCGCGTCCGTCGAGTAAGGGCCAAACGGTTTTCGATACCGGTTTTTATACGTTCGCCCCGTTCACGAAAAACGTTCGTCGTTCGTTGAACAAACGAATCCGCGCAGTGAAAACGGAACTCGTAATCGACACCACATAACTATTGTGCCTGATCAAGTGGTGCGGGAAAACGTTACGCCGGTTGTGTTGTTAACGGACGACCGAAATCCGTAACGACGCCGCGTAACTGCTGTGGAATATTTCAACCCAAACCGTCGACCGCACTACATCCGGAATGCGTTTGTGCGGTACTCGATATGAGGTAATTTGAGCTTTAATTCTTAACACGAGCGATCGATCGCGTGTATATGCGTTCTACATAGATACTAGTATTTACAATCGATTGAGCGTTGGACAACAAATGCTCTTCTAAAAAATTAATTGATTCGTTGGCAAAAGAAAAAAAAAGCAACCCGACAAATACGTAGAATACAGTGAAAACTGTGTAATTCGGACCCTGAATAAAACGGAAATCTATCCAACACAGAATACCCGGGCGGTATGTTTTGAAGAGCCTTTAGATATAATACGATGCCTAGGAAATTTAGGTGAAAAAAAAAAAAGTAACGATACTAATATAAAACGATATGAGTTTAGCCGACGCATAGTGGGAAAATCTGTGATTATATCTAGCCAAAACAAATCAAATTTAAAAATGTCATAACCCATATAAAATTAGTTAATATTAAACCTTACACTACATACAAAGATAAAAACCAGTTTACAATATCCATGATATTAACTCTGTAATAAAAACAATTATAAGTACGGATTATCTCCGTTTCATACGTGGATAAAATGTTTGGAGTTGATGTGGGGAACGGATTGTTTTTTTTTTCTTACCTAGGGCGCAAAATTCCTAAATACGTTTCTGATTACACGTGACGGCGAACCACGTTATTCCTTTGTGTACTTACGGTTTAATATCAGTCGAACGTAACAATCGACATTTTATTCGAGTCGTACGGTTATTTCCGGCCACGGCGGAAGTTACGTCACTCGAGACCGTCTTGGTTAAATATGTTTAATGGCTTTCACGGGTCCGCGTTAATTCGGCCGCAAAACCTTTAATCTATAGCAATGGTCCGTCACGAAGTTTTAATTAACTTTGTAAAATAAACTATATATATATATATACATTCTAAAACGAACTTCTATCACTTCTGATTATTGCACGTTGTCGTGAAATCGTTGCTTCCCGAGTGCGCACGTTTTAATAATAATTATCACGCCGTAGCCGTCCGACTTCAGTCGGTAACCGCACGATGTGTATAACAGCGGCCCGCTACTGTTTCTTTTTTATTCGTTCACGTGCCCCTACGGGTGTAGTATAAAAATCAAACCGAGAGTATTATAGTATGAATTATCACGCCGTTTTACTATGATTCAATTAATCAAACGTTTTGCTGCGTAATGATTAATCTGTTAATCTACTCCGCGTCTATTACTGGCAATAATATTTACCATGTCGAACCGTTTCAAGTATAATACGTTAAACGATAAATTGATGTAAATTTAACGAATATACGTTTAATTCGACATAAAGATTTATGTAAAAATATATCACTGTAGATCAAATATATTTGAATTTTAACTAAATAATTACGCAGAGCAAATAAGAAAATCTTTACGAGCAATTATGATGTATGTTTTATTTTTCAAACACATTTGTTTTTTACGAAAAGTATATTTTATTTTCGTTCGCTTTATTTAATATTATAAATTTATACCAACACTCAAAATTACCGTTATATTCACGTACCTATCTAAAAAATCTAAATCTAAAATCAAAAAAATATACGTTATACATAATTACTCGTATATACATAACTTTAGTACATAATAATGTGTCTAAAATAACATAATATTATATAACTAAATTATATTCGAAACTACCGTAGTGATCCATTTTAAATTATTAAGGAATATGTAGTACCTAGATGTAGGTATAAAGTATAATTGACTTAGGACTATGTGCTATACGTGAATACTCGTTATCTAATGTCGATGATTGTATTGTACATTGTTTATTGTTCTATATATTGACCAACAATATTTAATTTAATGTGAGCAGTGTATGTTTAATCATGTAATAATACTCACCTTTACCCTAACATGTGTGCTTTTCATATACACCAATCATAATATGCATTTTTAAATTATACATAAAGCACTTACCTTAATTGACAGTTTTATGGATTTCAGTATACGCTGAAATTATGATGAGAGCAGTGAGTTTTAATAATAAAAAAACTTACGCTTTTACCTAAACTGGCTTAATTTATTCTAAATAGACATAAATGTGAATAAATGTACATAATAGACAATGCATGTAGTTATAGGAAAAAAAAGAGATTACCGCCAGGCGAAACGATGACGAAAATTAAATACAAATTAATATTATATATAAATAAATTATAATTTTAAGTAAGACCAACGTGACATCAAATTAGATGAGAAACTTCACGGAACTTATTTTATAAATATACTAAGACTTCTACTTCAAAGGTAATTAATCTGTGTACATTAAAAATTAAAAATAGAGTTATATATACAATTTTGACTTATGAACGAAACATAGATATTACAATGATACAGAGTATTAATAAGATTTTTTTTGTTAAGAACTTTAAGATTGACGGACATCACTGATTGAAATTTTTATAAAAATAAGTAGATTTATATTTATAAATAACATATAAAATGGGTTGAATATGAGTATCTGATTTTTAATTCTTATTGTGACGAATTCACCTCTTCACCTCAGAGGTCATAACCATATTATAAAATATATAACTAAAATTAAAATCTGCCTGGTCACATCACCAATAATATATCCACTAATAAATTGCAATTTCAAAGCACAATATTTGAAAACTTTAAAACTATTAGTGAAAACTTACATTTTCAAGCACAAACACTAAATAAAATTTGACATTCTCTCTCTCCTTGGCTATGTTCACCACTCATCAATACCCAACTAACTGAATACTGGAAACAAAATGCAGACAATTTAATAATACGGAACCATTTTTTGGAAATAATATCACACGAACTCTCGGAATATACCCAAATTTATACCGATACCTTTAAAAATACAAACGGCGTAGGTTTCTTTGTTATCACAAACCAGGAAAATGTTCTTTTTCGATTACCGTTTACCTCTAATATATAAATATACAGCCAAAACGTACGCTATTTATGAAGCACTAAAAATTGTCTCTACTCAAACCAAAAAAATTGAAAGAATATTATTAGTGACTCTTTGAGCACTCTCTCGTCAATATCGAACTCATATCCAAAAAATTAGTTCGTTCAACACATACAGAAATTGATATCTGAAATAAATAGCCCTAGATGTTTCATGTGGGTCCGCTCACATGTTGGGATACCCGGAAATGAGAAAGCAGATACGACAGCCTATGAAGCCACCTCATTCATTCCCTTTCACCATATCATTCCCTTCCACCATAAAGATCAATATACCAACCTCGTCCGAAACTTTCAAAATTATGCATCACAAAATAATGGAAGAATGGTAAATATTTTGGTTAAACCTACCCTTCAACAATCTGAGAAATGTAAAATTGTTTTAAAAAATTAAAATACCCTCCTAATACCAAAAGAAGAAAGGAAGTAAATTTTACACAAACTCAAATATAGCCACTCTTTTCTGATGAGGTAAGCATGTAGTAGCATATACGACTAGAATGCAAAACTTGTAATGAAACACTAATAATAGAACATATAGTCATAACTAAATAACCAAATACATCGAAGCCCGCAAAATCCTCAAAAACCCCGTCACACTCTATTAAGCGTTCAATGAAGAAAATACGGACGCAATAAATATATTTTTCTACAGTATAAACCTAAGCTATAAATTGTAAATTATCCGAAATATGTCAAAAAAAATTTTAAATATATAATGTATATTAATTTATAATAGTTGATTGCAGAATTAAAACCTTTGTTGTTGAAGCCTTAATAAATTAAAAAAAAAAAAAAAAAAATTAGTCTCTAAGGGGAGTATAATATAATCCCTTTAGACACTAGTTTTATATTATGTTGTATTGTGATGTTTTGGATAACTGCAAATCCCTCTCCTTGTGTTTATTTAGATGCATCAGTATAAATTGTTTTGAAGTAAGAACATTTATTTTAAAATAAATTCAAGAAAAGTTAAGGTGATCAGTTTTGGATTGGTTTTTTGTGAATCGTACCTTAATAGATTAGTATTTGGTTTGATTTTCCAAATCCAAGGAGGATATTTCTGGAAAGTTATTTTATTTTTGATAGATGAATGGATATTAGAGTTATTGTTTAGATAAAATAATTCTTAGTAGAGAATCACGTCACTTATAATAACAGTTTATAACAATTGTATACACTTTTGATTTTTTTTTTTTTTTTAACAAACAACTTGTAAAAGTGTTTAATTATAAAAATATCATTAAAGACTGCTTAAAATTGATATCAAGCTGATGGCACGCAACTGATCCATGATGGTGCATGCAATTCTTATATAGTCTATTGAGTGTATTTTTATGAATGTGTTGCTAGTCTACCTTAATAAAAAATTAAGAAATACAATTATACAAATAATTAGCTCGTAATTGGCATGGATTCGCAAAACTGATTCTAAAATTTGCGCGACACTACATTCCATTCAAAATCGAAAATTATAGGGGGTTGTAAATACGTCTTGTCAGCCCTGCTCCGTTGTAAAAATTATTACACTTTATTAATACACAATTGTATAGAACAAGAACTTAAAAATAAAATAGATTATTACCTTATTTTTGTAGTTATCAAAAAAAAAATATATATAAAAGTATAATACAGTATGTGAATTAAATGTTTTTTAATTTTGAATTTTAATAATACTCGTATTTGTTTTTTAAATAAAGAAGTATCGTGTGAACTTCGGGATAGGTTTTGCGAATCGCGAGCTAAATGTTTGCAAAAAAAAAAAAAAATTTAAATATGTTATTTTGTCTGGAGAGGAGGTGATTAGAGGAGTTGATGAGACTTGTTATTAATTCCCCTATGGAATTTTTGATTTTGAAAGGAAAGGAGTGTTGTTGAATTTTGGGATCGATCTTGCAAATTTATACGAATTGCCTGCTAATTATTTGCAAAATATTTTCTAGTTTTTTTTTTTTTTTTCTGTGATGAGGATGGCACGTTTGTTTTATTTTTAATTTAGTATATCATGTTATTGTTATGAAAAATAACGTGTTCAAAGTTATGATTTTATCTTCTTAGGTACTTTTTGACAAATAACTATTACAAATGATTTATAAATACAATCTAGAGCAGTTAATAAGTCAATAAATGATATCGAAAAATCAAAAAACCAAAAAAACTTTATAAGAGATTAGCTCTGGAATTTATGCCTAAAATATTTTATATTATATTAAAAGCTCTGAGTGTGAAAAACCTACAACCTAGGGCACGCATTGCTTCAGTTCTTCTTCAGAATAAAAAATGGCTCGGTACGGCTCTGAGTTTTGGCTGTACATTGAGTAATCAGTCAGCTTGGACACGTTCGGTTATATTACATTTCGGTTGATTATACAATATAAAATGTGACATAGAGAGTTGAATGGTTGAGAGGTTATTATAGTACCATATAGTTTTTGAATTTTATAGACATATGACAATAACGGTACATTGGAGCGAAATGAGAGAGGGTAAATGAAGTGAATGAAGAGGAAATCCCTCTCATAAAGAACAAATGAGTTTGTGAAAGCAAACGTTAGAAGTACATCATAATTTATCGTAACGATTTATTATTTTCTATACGTAAGAATACTACCTAAACTCAAACATATTCGGTATACAATTATATATTAATCTGTATATCAAACAAAAATATGTATATGTATAGATTTTAATTAGCTTAGTCAAAAAAAGAAATAAGAAATATACACGAACAATTAGATACGATAAATATGATTACAAACAGCACATATTGGATAGTATTATAATACTACTCGTATATTATGAATATACTTTACTTTTCTATTTTAGTCTAGGTAAAATATTGTATTCTATAATAAAGGCATTACTGTTATTATTTTTATTTTTTTTCGTGAAAGATCAATTATTTCAAATCTACAACAAAAAGATTAATATTACTTTTGTTCACGAGTTACGAGAATTTAAGAATAATATTTTAAAATTATTTTATAAGACGTATTATTTTTTCTGAAACCGGCAGACATGAATTTATTACATTTTTATTTGATCTGTGCTTTCTGTTATTTGATTATATATTCAATATACTTCTGTCCATAGCTTTCGTGACCTGATTTGACTTAAAAATTTAGTTCCTAGAAAGTTGAAAAGCATGCCAATGGTCCGTATAATAATAATATAAATATTTTTCCTCTAGTAAATTACCTTTTGTCATGTATTTTTTTATAAATTAGTAATTAACATATATATATGTATATAGTTAGTACAAGAAAAAAATATGAAATTCCCATTAAAATGTTAACAGAAACATACATCATGTCCATGTACGAAGCTTCAATCAAAATGTTTTATTAAATTTACTTAAACAGAGTACCTTTGTGGACATTATTATGTTATTAATATAATATACATAATTCCAACAGAATATGTATAATAAAAAACTTAAAAAAAAAAAAATGAAGAATTTTAATAAAATTGTTGATCCATAATGTCCTTAACAACTTGGTATAGTTTCGTTTTCTAAAGTACATACATTTTATAACAATAAACTATATTTTTTTTCGTATTTTTCAGAACAACAGTCTTCATAGAATCGAAGCTACAAAAAAAAAAAATCGGTTTAGTTATAAAATCACACCTAGAATATGAAATTTCAAAATTCATTTAAAGTATGACTATAAAAACTGTCAATGATAAATATAATGTTTTCTAGTTGACGACAAATTTACAATTTAAATAAATACGACTTACATGTAATATTATAACAGAGAATCAGTCTATTCAGATTATATTAGACAGTTCTATAAATTAATATAAGAATATAACATATTATTGTTATATCTGAATTTTTAATTTATTCATTTTAAATTTTGAATGAAACGAAGAATATATTATTTTACCATGATGTATATTTTTTTTTTTGAAATAGTTTCCACAAGATCAAATTTTTTTTCCATCGTAACTTTTAAAAAATAACAATCGTAAAACTTGAAATTTTCATTTAACACTTATATCATCGTTCGCTATGGATAGAATAATATATTAATATATTTTTGAGATATTTATTTATCTATTTAAAAATTTCATGTATTCTTTATTTTTTCTAATATGTTAAAAAATAGTTTTCAAAATGTATTACAAAGTTCATCAAACATATTTATTATTAATTACAGGGAAAAAAAATTCTACAACTTTGAATATTATATTTTGACAAAATGATGAAGATCAAGAATATTAGTTATAATGGTTTAATTAAAAATTCATAAAACTTTCAATTTTTGTACTAAAGCTTGAAAATTGTATACAAAATTGTTCATGAGTTTTATTAACTGGGAAAAAAAAAAATTATTGAAAAGCTGCGAAGAGTGTTACAAAATAAAATTTTAATAAAAGCAGATGTTTCTATGGATTTTCAAGTAACAATATTAGTCATTTAGCTGTTATCCAATAAATATTAACTACAATAACTCAAAAATGTATTAAATACTTATATAAGTATTTTAAATACATTTCATGGTTATATAATATTTAATTGAAATTATTTTTGTTGTTTATAGACACAATTGTTGTTTTTTTATTTCTTATACAAAAGTTAAAAAGTTAAAAGTTGAACCAACGTCATTAGTGAGTTTTAGACAGTTTGGTTCTACTACTATGTAATTCATCTTAAAAAAGATAAACTCAGAATCGTTTTTTCAAGAACAATATTGTATTAGTTTCAAGTATCTATCATTTGACCCGGTGATTTCGCCCATTTTTTTAAAAAATGTTTTCACTTTCGTTACAATCGTTTTTCTTCGTGACAATATCACGATGCGCTAACCATCGAAACGGTATAAGCCAAGTTAAACAATAACGTAGCAGTTGTAGCTGCTGTTCGTTACCGTTTAAATGACACTCGTCCGTACACCTGGCGGTGAACCGCTCGGTACACCGTGATCCGACGAAACATTATTAAAACTCGATTTTAAAACTTGTCGTACAGTTTTTGCACGAGCAGTACTCGATAACGTTATAACACGTTTAGGCGTCGCGGCATCTGCAGCGGTAAAATGTGCTATTCCGATATCAGATACGGTTATCGCGGTCGTAAAGCGCACGGGACTTATATTTCCCGTACCGCTTTATACGCTCGATGTGTAAAAATTTTTCGGTCTTGAGCCTGATTCACGCGGGTTTAGTTCTCGACCGAGTCACTAAAGTACAATTTTTCTACTCGTTAAATTATGAACACAATAATTACTGCTAATCCCAGTATCAGTTTTAGTGAATACTTTTGTCAAGTTACTCGAAAACAGTTCTAATTTCCGACCGAGTTGGACTTGCTACTTGCACTCGTTTACCTACTAAACCAATCTCGACACCACTGTCACCATTATGTTTAATATAATCCCCGGTAAAATTCTTTATCAGTATCGTTCTGTTATATATCATTAAATATTTCCCTCGATATTTCCTATGGGCTATGATTGAAATATTAAATACAACTTTTGTAGATTTTAGATAAAATTATTCTTATATTTTAGCTTTTTAACGATTCAATCATTAAATATGAGTCAAAAGTGGAATGAAAATACCACTTCAAAGTTTGTGGAAGAATACCGACGTATGAATGTCTATGGAATGTCCATTTTGTTTCATGCAAAAATAAGCAGAATTTTAATTTTATTATTTTTGCTCTATCCGTTAATTTAAAGATAAAAATATAATTTTTTTTTCAATAATACTAGAAAAATACTATCTTATCATAACGTTATAACAAAAAAACTTTGTTAAAACAACTTTCATAACAAATAAAAATTTAAAAATAATATAATAACGATAATAATACTTACGTCGACTTTGGAGTTACATTCCTACGAAGCTCATCACTAGAACAAACAATAATCAATTTATTATTTATTTAAATAAATCAAGTACTCGATTCAGCAACTTACTTTAGTGACTCGACCGTGTACAAAACCCGTATGAACCCAGCTTTACCCACACGGTCGTCTGTGTGTTTCCACGTGCGACTGGCCGCACGTGCGCGAATCGTGAGCGTAAAGTTTGTGGCTCGTTCGTCCCACGGAATCGGCAAAAGGACCACGAACACGTTTTCGCGTGTCGAACGGTATTCTTCGCACGATCGGAACGAGGGTAAAAATTGCGGGCTGAGGACACGGAGAAGGTGAAACGCAATATGTAAAACGTATCGAACACTGTGCGGTTGTCGTCGTCGAACCCGTACTACGTGCGTGAACGGTACGTAAGGGTGTAACCGTATTCGATCACACACGATTGTCGTTACGTTTTATTCGTGAAAACTTCGGTCCAGATTACGCGAACGAACGAACCGCTCGCGATTAATACGTGTTCCTAGATTGTTATTGCATGGCGTACGCCACTTTTATTATTCTTCGATGCAACGGAAACGTATGGAAGATAACGTGCACATGAGTTATACTTGTACGCGTGATAAACCATCGTGGCTATAAAACACTAATCAATGCAGGGTTAAATTATACTTATATTTGTGTGTGCGCACGCCATACGCGTTACAGGCCGAACAAAAGTTTAGCATAATCGGATGCATTAATAATTAATGTATAAGCTTGGCGTAGATAAATACATTCGTTGGCGTCCATGGCTTTATCTTCGACCGAATACGTTCGTGTACGTTCAAAACGAAAGTTAACGTATTATTGTGATGTATTTTTATTACGATTTATTAGTATAACGGCAGTCGCGTAAATTAGTTTTCGATAAAGTGATAACTTGATTAATGTCGTAGCACGGTTAAACTGTACTTCATTCTTCGACTGTACAGCAAATAAAATGTACACACACACGATTTAGTGTTATAATTAAATCTGTTTGTTTTCGAAACCAAATCTTTGTGAGATCGATAAAAAGTCCGCACAGGTTTTATTTTTTTTTTTAACGATTTTCTTTTATATTTAATACATAAACTATAAAAAGCTGAAACGTGTGAGTACATTTTTAAATTTTCATTTTTAAATATTAAGGATTTCAACCCTACATAAGAATGGAATATGATTGATAAAAGTGAACGTGAAAACACTATTTTATTATTTGAAATTTTCTAGTCTCTTTTTTAAACGATTTTTGATAATAATTTTCCTGACAGCGCTTACGAATCTGTTGTAAGTTTGGAATCTTACCCACCAGTTATCATCGAGATTCGGATCAAAGTCGTGTACACTCGTGTCCTACAAAAAAAATAAGAAGCTTCAAGACAATTTGTATTGAAAAACATCAACATCCATTTACACTGATTTCCTAAAACCAATACACCACCAGAATATGTACGTATACACATATAATTACAAGATATCATTCTATTATACTGTGTATAGATGAGTGAGAATTATTTTTTGCTTACCCTTTCCCAAAGTGAATTTAATTAAATGAATAATACACTCTTTCATTAATCCCTCTAAGGTATAATTTGGCTGTAAGTTACAGTTAGTATCGATAGTTTAGTCATCTTGATCAATCAATTTAATATAAGATAATCCTTAAATACTCAATATAGTTACGATATGATTCATTCGAATGCTTCTCTCTCGAAGTCCCGTCGATTTCCGCAAATTGTCATCGTATGATACGTTTCTATACGAGTAGAGTTTTTCCTATAGTGAATAAATTATTTTAAACGTAATTTATTCGCTCAGTTGAATAAATATAGTACTTCGTAAGTTTTCCATGCAGCTTCACGCTTAAGAATTTCCTCGACAACTGTAGTATTTGGTTCTTGTCTAATGATATGATAATTTAATATAATATAATGATACAATAATACAATAATATAAAATAATAATATAATATAAATGTAACGTTCTTATTTGTGTTGCCAAAAAGTTTTGCATTCAACAAAAACGTCTTAGTGTGTTGCGCATAAGCTTCTCGGTACACCTCGTCCGGTTCACCTAGAGCATCTGGACAATATTACAAACAAATTAAAAACCAAAAGTTCATTACGCGTTTTCGCAATAATTGTACTAATGTACAAATTAATTACTTAAGAAAAAAATAAACAAAAAGCGTACGTATGATTAACGTTCAAAATATACGGTTGTGTATTACTCAGTATATTTGATAATTAACAGAAAACTTCTAATACCGTGGTATGATCAATTTATGGTCTTGGTATGAACTAGAGATTAACCACACCTTTTTAACAACATTCATCCCGTGTACCAGTTCAATGTTCATAAAACTGATAAATATTTTTCGACGCATTGAAATCGTATATTTATGAATGTACAACGAAAACCACATGTTTCGAAATAATGAGTACGGTTGTTTAGAATTTTGTTATTTCTTACTGTTCCACGAATACGAGTCTACGGGAATTGTGCATGTCTTATCCACAAATATTTTATTAGGTTTAAGTCTGCTAAAAACCGTATTGTTATCCTTTTGTGTTTGAATATTACGTCGATGTGTAATATTCCGAGGAGACAAATCGATTTTCGTTGGCTCACGTTTCTCCATTTTTACATTTTGTTCACTAAAATAAAATGTTAGATTAAAAAAATATTAAAGAAAAAAATGCTCTATCCCCCTTGGACAATAATACTGTCTTATTGGATTTTCAAAACGAAATATTTTATACTAAAACGTTTTTATTTTTATTTAACATTCGCAATGTATGTAATATTGGTAACTTTTGTGACCTAAAATTAATAACATCCGTGATTTAAAATCGTATTTTGTTACACATACTTTCTCTAAAATTATACATTTTATTTGTTTTCGGCAAACAATTGTGCGTTTTATCTCTCCAGACTTGTATGCATTATATTATTCGAATTTTATTTGAATACCTTATTATAATTTATTGTAATCGTTTTTAATGAATCTGAGTAGAAAAACATACTTCGTGTCTCTAGGTTTTGTGACTGCCGTAATTGTTATAACTTGTGGTTCTTGATTAGCTTCCGAATGGTAAAATATTAAATCTGAACACAGTGTTATATACGACCGAGGCGTATAACGAATAGTGACGTATGTCGAAGAATCACAAGACACTTTACCTGAAAGTATGAATTTTGGTTTAAACAATTTCTAGTACGATTCAAGATTACGAAACGAACCAAAGGTTGGATTTACGTTCAATTCCTGCGACTCGTTTGGAATAAATATGCGGAATTGATACGGTTTTGATTCGGGAGTCAGACTCAACTTCTTTGTAACGCTATAAAATATCTTTTTGCAGATAATTTTTTTGCAATTTTTGCAATTTCATTTTTCTACTAACCTCATTCCAATGTTTACATGTCCAAAATTAATGGTTCGAGGCAAACTGGAAGATATTCTCGGCACAGCCTTTAATTCTATAGCCAAGTTTCCTTGACCAGTTGGATTTTTCAAGTGCAAATAACTTTTGAATTTCTGGTTTAAGTTCGACATAAAAGTGTAGTGCAAATCCCACGATTCGCCAGGGGGGATAGAGACCTATTAGACCAATAATTTTTTATAATAATAAAAGTAAAATAAAACCATCAGGATTTGATGATAGCCAAAAATAATTAAATTATATAGGCTGATTCACCAAAGCGTAAAACACTCATTATCTCAAAAACTATTCACTTTTTTTAACATTTTCAGTCTATGCTATTCTTGAATTATTTATTTGTTTTAAACTACCTAACTTTGAGGAATTATATCTCGTCAATGGATAAACGGAAAACGAAAATTTAAACGTGATAATTTATAAGAAAAAAAACTTTACTAAATTATAACATTTTAAGTACAGGTTGCCATTTTAAAATCAAAAGTTGATGGTGGTCCAACTAATAAATATAAGAGTGAAAAATATTAAACAAATATATAATTCAAAAACAGCATAGATCTAATATTTTGAAAAAAAAAATTTGTAAAAAGTGAATAGTTTTTGAGATAATGAGTATTTTACGCTTGGTGAATCACCGTGTATAACTTTGTGTGAAATAAAATAAATGCGATTAAGCAAATTTGTATCAAAAAAATAAAATGTAATAAAATAGTACATAATTTCAACTAATAGATTTTTATTGCACACATGTATGTGCATACATCTATTCACAATGGGAGGATTGAAAAATAAACTTAAAATAACAATGAAGCTTATATTTTCCCTCTACATTAAAATCACAAGAACAAAAAACAATAGTCAAATGTTCGTATAATAAATATAGCAATACTAATGTACGAAAGAAAATATGTACTAAAATATCCAAAAACCAGTGGGATTTATGTAAATTATAGACTATCGTTAATTATGATTTTAAATCTTATGGATTTTAGATTACTTGAAAGTATTTTAAAGCAGTAAAAAGTAAATATCAAATGATTTATTATGCTGATGATTGATATTTTAATATTTAAGTAAATATATATATATGAAGGCACTTCATGTTAAGTAGTGCTATTTATTAAATTTATAAATGTCTAGTAGTCACGTGTATAATAGCTATATACTCGTATTGCTATTACTATAAATATAGTTTAGGTTACAGTTTACATACTCGATAATATAATATGCGATGGTATCAATAGAAAATTAAAGTGATTATTTATAATAAACAAAATTGTAACAATTTTGTCCACATTTAGAATGCAATGTTAAATAACCATTGTTTTATATTTTATGCATTTATAGCTGAAATGAAATGAACAGGGCACAACGTTTTGATCGTGACAGTAGATATTTGCCATTTGGATTACGAAAACGAAACTAATAAAATGGTCGAAAAAAATAAAAAATGAAAATAGTTAATTTATTATAAGCTCTGTACCGATATAATGTTATGTCTAATAACCGTGTGGATATACTACTCACGGTGGTTAGGTTTGGAAATTTAAATATTTTACTATCTGGCGGTTGTATCCAAATGATTTGTGGCAAAACCGTCACGTTTAATAATTGTATTTTATCGGTGTACGTATGCCCTGGCTTGAAATATATTATTCGTGTTTTGGTATTGACACATATCGAACCATTCGTAAGGCCATTCTAAATTAAACAAAAAATGTACGTTTATGTTATATTATAATGCGTTCTGTGTATGAAAACCATAATCCATGCGTGTCACCCACTTGTTCGCCACCGACGATCACTTTATCTTCAAAGCTTACACTATAATTATTATCGACCATCTTAAATCGAAAAACTTAATATAAAACTTTTAAATAATATTATCATAAAATCATTGCAATGTATTTCTATGGAAATTTAAAAACAATTCCACTCTTAATCGTATGATTTATTTAAGCTTCTTTTCGAAACGAACAAAATTAAAATTGGTTATGATGTCTATTCAATTAAAATAACTCTGATAGCAATCATTTTTATCATTTTAACCATTGTTTTAAGGGCTTTAAGTTTTTCGATATTTTTATAATGTTATTTTATACGTATACTTCGTATAATACGTATGGAATATATAAATGCAAAAATAAAAATTTCAACTTTGTAGAAAGTATGGGCAAACTGTTATAGTAACTTCACAACAATTTAGGAAATCATTAAAATGATAGACGCATTGTAAAACATTAATAACTACATATTTTGACGAGATAACAAAGAATGTGTCATCGAGTTAGCGAATATCTCACAAAAAAAATTTAAATTTATAAAAATCTAATTTTTTTATTTTTATAAAAAAATTAGATTTTTGTGTTTTGATTTTCAATCAGAATTATTGACAAGTAGCTTTTAGCTTGAGGATTGTAATCTTATTTATATTACATCGGAATTTATTCGGATTTTATTGTCATCCACTGGGGAGTTTGGGGGTTGAAGTGTTAGAGATTTTATCGTTTCTTAAATACAATTTACAGGATACTAATCGAGTGGGTGTGCAGTTGCACGCTTTACCAATTTTCCACGGTTTTAAGCACATATTTAATCTTTGTCGCGATTGAAGTTTTTCGTCTTTTATTCTGCACCACGTTTTACGACGTAATTTTAATAACACTACACAATATAACAATTGTACATAAACATGTAAACGTAATCCTGAAATAACGATGAGGATTTACGTTTGCAAAGGGACCAAATAAGAACACACTAGACATATTGAAATTGATAAACAACCATTCCCTTTACCTCTAATTTGACTACATTTGAAATATAAATGTGTGTATTTAAACGGTTACAAGACCACTCAGAGCGTATTTCATTTAGGTGTATACTAATAGACTATCATCGAGTTTTGGCTAATCGTCGTATAATAGAACTCGATACGCTACTTTCCATGCGGTGCCGGTAAAAGGCAACGTTATTTTTTGGCGTTAAATAAATCCAAACAATTATTTGAAATTTTTATTATGATATGGAAAGTTAGCTGCTTGTGGTGGACATTCAATTTATAAATCAGTGAACTCGTGTTTATCTTATCTCAAGTCGACTTACGATGTGACCGCTGATGCGGCTGCTGTGCCATTTTATAGCATGATCAGATTTTCGACTACCTTACATGGTAATTCAATTTCGTCGTACACTTTATTATTATACATTATAACATCATCGTAATCTAAAATAGTAGGTTTCATCTCGAAACACCTATTGAATTTTTTTTAATTGGTATCAATGATAATGATAATAATGTTATTTATTCGGTTTCGCAAAGATCTACGTAATTGAGTAAGTATGTTCACTTAATTAATAACAACTAAAATTGCAATATATTTTGACTTAGTACACTATCCTCATGTAACGTGATATAATTTAAAATAACTTTTTATCTTACAAAGAACATATTACGACAATGGATGAGTAGGTATCAGTGCCACAACTACCGGGAGTGCAGGTGATACATGCACCCCCAGTAGAGAATTCAGAGGGCCCCGATGGGCCTCTTTAAATAATTGAAAAATACTTAAAATTATTACATAGTAAATTAGAAACTAATATAGATAATATGTGTCTATGAATAAAATATTTAGTAAATATAAAGTAAAATATTTTAGTAAATTAGAAACTAATACAGATAATATGTGTCTATGAATAAAATATTTATATTATATTATGTTGTAACAATCATGTTACTAGTTAAATCAGAATCAGTAATAGTTTATTTTTTATAAACCACCATGATACCGCATCGTTGACTATTGAATATCGATTAGGAAATGTAGTTGCTTTTGAAAACTATACTATTACATAGTACATTAGTACAGTGGTACTGTTTCAAGTTATTCTTATCTAGCAGTGAATTTTGTATGTCTATTTTTTAATATTCTGTCGATCGGGGATGTTATGTTGATTCGTAGAACGATCGGACCCTCGCACACAGAAATATACTATATACAGTATACATGGTTGTACTGTACAGTGTACACATGTCAATTGTTAAATATTTTAATATTTCCCACTCCGTTACTCCATACCCGTACAGTTTATAGGTACGTATTTTATAAATTTTAGTTTATATATTTATCCTAACATCGGAATGGCTCCTCTGAGTGGATATGCAAAAAGAATGTTAAAACTAAAAAGAGAAGAGCAAACGAAAAAATTGGCTGGATCGTTAAATCGATTTACGATACTAAACGTGATCTCAGATACTACAACTGCATCGCCGGCAGGACTGGGCAAGATACCTAAAAAAAAGTATCTAAATACAAGATACAAGATACAAGATACAGGTAGCTGATAAACATATAGGATACAAGATACTTTATACGTTTATTAAAATTTATATATTTATTTGTTTATTCATTTATATTAGGTACAATAAAAAAGAATATACTTGTAAATATATTTATAAATTAGAATGTTTATTTATTAACTATTAAATGTTTAAATTTAAAAAAAGTTATTTATTGTAAAAGTTTTTTATATGTTATATCCAATGTTTTAAAATAAATTCCTGGTTACCTTTTAAAGAGACTAATTTCAATTAATAATAATAAATAATTATATATATATATAATTAATAATTAATATTAATAATTATTAATAATAAATAATTTCATTTTTAAATTCACATTTATTATTTTATCAAACTTTAATATTGTATAAAATGGTCCATCTAAGGATTTTGGAATATTAACAATTACATTATTATTTATGTTTTTAGTAATAGATACTTAAAATCGGATGACAATACACAAATATCTCGTAGATAGAAAATATGAATCAATCATCGCACAATCACACATTCTAAAATAAATGTTTAACGCGTTAAATTAAAAAAAAACATTCTGCCGATAAACTGGATTTATGTAACTTGCTGATTACAAAGTTTGTTCATTTATCAAGTAAATGCCTTCGACGTGAAAAACTTTAATCTAAATTATTAATAATTATTATTACATAACAAAAGATTGTATCTAGTATCTTTAATCATAAAAAGATACTAGATACAAGTTAAAAAAGTTTTAAATCCACAATATCAGACACATTAAAATAATGTATCTCGATACAAGATACAATTGTATCTCAGATACGTATCTTAAATACTAGTATCTAAGATACTGTCCAGCCCTGATCGCCGGTATATAATAATGATAATATTGGTAAATAATAATTTTGACTTATAGGAAAGGATTTATTTTAAAAGCTTTATTATTTTATTTCAAAATATATGTAGATTGTAGTTTATATGGTATGACTTGGTTTATTCTGATATTCAGGTATTACAAAAAATGAAGACATTGAATTGAAAACTAATAATACAATTGATTCTATTCAACAAGAAATTGAAATGTCTGAAACCAAAATTGATATGGATAATTATAATGGTACTATTATTTTTATACAAATTAAAATTATTCTTTAATTGGTACAGTAATTAAGTATCGAGTTGTTAATTTTTTTAGACAAACGTTTTTTTAAATATAACAAATAAAATATCTGAAGATCTTTTTAAATAAAGATATTAAAATATTTTATGAGTATTAATAATTATTATATAATTTTTCAATAATTTAGTTGTATAGATGGGATTTTTTTTTAAGGAAATATATCAATAAGTTAAAATTATTTTTATGAAATACCTAATCTAAAAATTTAATTTTTTTTTTTTTTAAATTTGCATATGATTAGCTGGTGAATTGGATTTAAAGTTGGAGTTTCCAACAGATAGAGGAAATTTTCAAAATATCACAATCAGTTCTAATTTAAAAAAAACAAATTCTATCATACAGCCCTTGCAAACCTTCAATAAATTTTTCTTTGAACATAATTTTTAGTGATAAAAATAAAACTATGAAATCTAGCTGACACTATTCCAAAGACTTTTATTATATGACTACTAAATCCGGTGTTAAAGTACCTAGAATGTGGCTATGTTATTCATTAGCTTTAAATAAATTATATTTTGAATCTTGTTGGTTGTTTGCGGATCGAAAAAATATAAACTTAAATTTAATTAGATAAATTATATAAATGACTGGTAATCAAGGCCGTAACTAGAAAACAATTTTGGGGGTGGGGGGGGTCTAATATTATTATTTAATAAAATTTATAGTTAATAAACTATATTCACCGCTTCTACTTTTAAAAATTTCGGGGGGTCCGGACCCCTGGACCCCCCCAGTTACGGCATTGATGGTAATATTTAACTCAAAAAATTATCAAACATAAAAACTGTACACAGCATATAGAAGCCATACAATTGTAAATAATTTGGATTAAAAATGAAACTATAGATAAAAACTTGGAAAATCATATATTTGAAGAAGCAAAATTCTAGAGCGAAGTTTTAAAACAATTAATAAAAATAATATTATGCTTTACCGCAGGAAATACTGCATTGAGAGGAAATGAAGGAAAAGCTAACAGTAATTCTGAAGGAAATTTTTTACGCACAGTTAAATTAATGGCAGAGTTTGATCCTATTTTAAGTGAATTTTTATATAATGAAGAATCGAAAATTAAATATTTATGATTGTATTTATAATTTCTGATGTAGTCCCCAGTTCCTTATATGTACATTGTACTGCTCATAACTTAAATCTATTAATTGCTGATGTTGCCAAAAGTTCATTAAAAATTTCTAAATTTTTCAATAGAGTCCAAAATATATATATATTTTTTTATCAGCCAAAGTGCATCTAGATGGGCATCATTAGCATTTGGTTATAATATAGTAAATCAAATACAAAAAAAAGTTTTAAAAAAAGTGTTCAATACAAGATTGGAAGTTAGACATCCAACTGTATATGCATTAAAAGAACATTTTATTAATGTGTTGAAATCTATGACAAATATTTCATTACCAGCAAAAAAAGTGATGAATTAAATAGAGCAAAATCTCTTTTAAAAAAATGCAATCTTTTGAGTTTGTTTTGCTTATAATTATTTCGGAAAATTTTTTGAAATCATTATTTCTGGTATCCAAGATGTTACAGAATTTCTAAACCAGTATCCATCAAGTCAATGAGTTTTTGCAAATTGGTATTAATTCAATTAAAAACATGGACATAATTATAAAGAACTGGTAGAATCAGCAAAAAATATATGTCTAAAATGGCGAATACAATTTCAAAATGAATATAAACGAAAAATGCATTCTAAAAAACTATTTGGTGAAGTTGATGGTGACAGGAGATTGGATATTACAGAGGAAAAGTGTTATGTTTCAATATTTTTATTATTAGTTGATACTGCTTTATTTCAACTGGAAGATCATTTTAAAGAACTTAAAATAGTATCAAATATTTTTAATTTTTTATTGCTACCAAATGTAATAAAATTAAATGAAGCAGAATTAGTAAAATGATGCTATGATTTTATTCCATTTTACAAAACTGACGTAACTTCCGATTTAACTAGTCAAATTTTATCTTTAAAAGAATTTATAACAAACACTGATATCAAAAAAATTAAAGAACTATGTTTATATTTAATAGAAAACGACCTATCATCTTTGTATAGTGCAGTTGTTATATCTTATATTATATTTTTTAAGTTTACCAGTGACTATAGCATCGGCTAAACGGTCATTTTCTAAAGTTAAACTGATTAAAAACTATTTAAGAAACTCGATATCTCAAGACCAACTAACAAACATAAGTATATTAAAATATAGAAAGAGCTCGTACTGAAGAACTTGATGTAGAAAAATTAATTTTTGACTTTACCAAACAAAAAAGCAGAAAAAAAAATTTAAAGTAATTTTAATATTATAAATATGTTATTTATTTATAATTTTAAATGTATTTACTATTTTGTATAATAGTATAAATAAATAAATATATATATTATGTATAATATGTAAACATATGAAAAACATAAATATTCAATTTTTTTATTATAATTTTAAACGTATATAAACCATTTTTATCTAATGTAAATTTGTATTTTTAATTAAAAAGAAATTTAAATTGAGATGGATACTTAACGTTTACATATATAAATATATTTTCATGAAAATATTTTGTAACATTTTGATAAGTAAGGGGCCCTATTATTTGGTATTGCACCCCGGCCCTATTAACCATAGTTGCGGCACTGGTAAGTTATCTCTATATAGTAGACAAGAAATTACTGGATTTCCGCAAATGACTTATTGCGGATCTAATTAATTTAGCAAAGCAGAATAAATTATTTTTAAATATTTAGTTTTTAGTATTTTTCATTATAATAAAACAAAATTGTTGATTATAGAAAGACAATACGATTCATCTTACAATTGTATCATTTAATCTTTCTAACAGTATATTCATATAAAATGTTCTATTGTTCTATATAAACTTTAAGTTATCGATATTCTAAAGAAATTATTTTCGAATAATTGTAAAAAAATAAAACAAGTACACCACACATGATTTCAATATTGAACCCGAGTAGTTTATTATTATTTTATCTTTCAAAAATTAACAATTCTATAAACTTAGATTTATTTGTTTGTAAAAATATGATATATATGTAGATAGCAATCAAAATAATATCAAATCAATCATATATTTTTTTAAAATATTAAATGCTTTCGGTTTTATAAAAAAAATTGTAATTCAAACTCTTGTGGCTCTAAGAAAGGTATAACCTCATTCATTTATATACTTTTTCGTCGTTCAAATGAACTATCATGTCTCATTTTTAAATTCAGTTTTTATTAGTGAAAACATGGTTCTAAGTAGTGTTTTGGTATAAATAAAATATTATGTTTACGAAATAACGTTGGCAGAGTGGGTTTATATCACAATCCAAGACCTAAAAATATTAAATATACGATTCACAAAAAGTTTACTTAGCATAACACTATATTTCTACATTTTAGTTTTGGCCGTCAGAGCTACAGCTTTATAAGTTGCAGAATACAATAACCATGCAACACGTTTGACTTAAAGTTTATGTCTTTTGAAATAAGAACTCGTCAATTTGGATAATCTTACCTTCTTGTGTTTTCTCGTTTCCGAAATTATGCAGTCGTAGCACAACGGTACAGGTACGAGGTGTACCAATCATTAATCTCTATTTGTTGAAATGCATCGACTTGGCGTATAATATAGAAAAAAAAACAAACACTGCAGCGTGTCGTTTCTATAATCTTATTTGTCTTATAAATAATAAATTTGAATTGATTTTTATTTTTTAATCTCCGAATAATAAAAATTCCGTTATGTTAGATTTTTGTTTGATTGATGTTGATATTTTATTTGAGTGGTTTTTATTTATTTTTAGTACTTACAGTGTACGTTTATAATTTTGTAGTTGAATAAAGTTAAGAAGGTTTTTTTTTTTTTGATAAAAGTTAGATTGATTAATAAAAATCAATACACACATTTACTGTAGAAATAATTATTTTGAAAACAAACGTTAAAATTATTTGTTACAATGGATAATATAGTTTTGATAGTTTTATTAAATATATTAAATATTATTAAATGTTTAATTACATTATAATATGCGGACAACTCTACAATCAACCAATAATAGATAGATACTGAAAAACCGTTTTCAGTTCGTCGAACATTTTAAATACGTTCTTAGAAGTACGTAGGCAAAATTGAAAGACAATAATGAAAAATTTAATGTAACTCTCTTTAAAATACTAAAGCAATTTTAATGAATTCTAAGGAATTTTATTCCAAAAAATAACTAAAATGAATTATCAAAATATTCCGGAATTCTTTAAACATAGTTATTTCTATACTACATTAATATATATATATATTGATGTTATACATCTACAAACCATTTATTAAAAGAAAAACAATAAAGAAATTATTTTCCGTATTGTTGTTATTTTGGGACTCTGAAGATCTTTTTGAAAACAAAAAAAAATACTTTTCCGTTGCCAGGCATCGCTTATTTCCAATGACCATTGTGTTATTAATAAAGACCGAATTTAATTAATATTGCAACTTTTTTTTGATACCAGGTAAATCAAATCTAATCAAATATGTATATGCATCGGATTAATTACAGTCTTCTTATTTAATTTAATAATATAATTTTTTATGATGTTCAACAACGATTTTGCAATTTTTGAAATTATTGGAATTTTTGTATACTTAACGTGATAAAATATACAAATTATTATTTCTAAAGTAATTTCAAAATAAAAATATAACTACAACGTTAATTTTTAAATGTATTTAAATTTATTTTAGCATTTTTAAAATTTATATTTATCTGAGTTATCCACAAAACCCACAAGTTTAGAAGAATCAAATAATCAGTTACTTAATAGTTTAAATATATTTAGTGACATTGAAAATATTTCGATAAATATTTCCGGTTCCAATGGAAAATAATTAAAGATAAATTAAAATTTGTGAATGAAAAAAAAAATAATTTGGAGTAATTATATCTTATAGAGATTGTCCACAATAATAATATCATATACTCATTAACTGGAAATCCATCGAATATCACCACCAAAACACGTTTTTACTGTGACGGCGAGCACGATACATAACCTACACTGGAAATATTCTTTGTATGTCAGTAAAATAAATGAACGTGTTTTTAAAATACATTCATTCCACCGTGGTCAGCGTAGCAATGCACATCGTTATAAATTGCTCTGCGTCATGCATACAGTATCTAATGTAATTCGTAACCGATTTTAATTTAACTTAGATCAAAGTCTCAAGGAAATCAATCTACGAATTTACATAAAAAATTCATTAAAGTCGGCCGTAAGTGTAAACCTATAAGGTCAAATAAGTGTTAAAACTAATTAGACCGAATATCTATTAAGTACACGGTTCCAGGCAACGTACTCGTACGCGACCTCGGTACCGTAGTTATCTTCGCGGTGCAATGCCACCTAAGAACAACACACTTATCAACAACCAGTACGCCGTATGCAACATTGTACAGAACGGCTCAAATGATGAAGCGAAATCATTAAAAATTGTCATAGCTAAAAAAACTCAAAACACTCCAACTGACAGCACAGATTGGATAATCAAAACTGGAAAACGTTCTACATCCCTAGGTAACTCACCTACATCAAAAGTAAACAACAAAAACCATAACAAATTTACATACTCTACTCTTAACCGCTACGAAGCACTCAAGGTCATGCAGGAAGATACATATAATGAAAAATATGTCAAAAATGGTTAAATGCAAACCAACTGTGTCATCCAGCCACCAACCCCTCCATCAATATTTATTACTACACAAGTCAACTATCAAAAATTCTGCGATCAAATAAAAACATTGGCTGGCAATGAAAAATTCCTATTCAAAATCACCACCAAAAATCTCAAGTTAATACTAAAATCTCCTCAATCTTTCCGTCATGTAATTAAATTACTAAACGATAATTCTGTGGAATATTTCACATACCAAGCTAAGAAAGACAAATCTTACCGAGTAGTGCTAAAAAACCTTCATCACTCAACGTCCACTAAACTTATTATTCAAGACCTCAATGAGATCAGATTTTCAGTCAGAAATGTTACCAATATACGGAAAAAAAACCAACATAGCAGTCCACTCCCACTCTTTTTCATTGACTTTAACCCGGCTCCAAATAACCCAGAAATATTCAAGCTTACGACGCTATGTCATTCAATAGTCAAGATTGAAGGACCTCACTCCAGACGTGACCTACCTCAATGTCATAAATGACAAAACTACGGACATACGCGTACATACTATAATCGTTCACCTAGATGTGTTTGTTGTGGACAAAACCATATCTCCGACATGTGCGAAAAAACAAAGGACACTCCAGCTACTTGCGCTTTACGCGGAAAAGACTACCCAGCAAACTACAGAGGATATGTGGTACACAAAGAACTCCAAAAGTCCAGAAATACGATAGCCTTAACTTCACATGCGGATGTCAGCAAGAAAACAGTCGACAGCAACTATCCAGATATGAACGAACAACACGTAAAATGGAAAAAACAAAGGGTAAGTCTCCTAGCAATGCCACTTATTCTCGCTTTTATGCGGATACATTAAAACCACCCAATTTTAACTCTCAAACAGATGAATCATCCTCTTCCACCGAACCTCATCCAGCCACTCTTTTTGCCTCTTTTCTCGAACATTTTCAATCACTCATTACACCATTAATAAATCTCTTCACAGCGTTAATAAATAAAATTTTAACCCAAAAATGACAACTAACACAAACGTAAATCATTCATTATTAATTTTCTCTTGGAATGCCAACAGTCTCAGACCAAACTTAACCGAACTCCAGCATATCCTACTGAAAACAAATACCGATAATGCACTTATTTCCAAAATCCACTTTACCCCGAACACCTGTGCCAAAAATGTACGGCTTCAATGACTACTTTTCTTGTCATCCTGAAGGCACGGCTCATACCGGTGCTGCAATTTACATCAAATCAAACATAAACCATCACTAAATTCCCCCCTACTCTACACCTCACATTCAGGCAGCTAGTGTTTCATCAGTCGTACCTAATAACACAGCTATCAAAGTTTCTGCAGTTTATTGCCAACCTGGCCTCACTACCACCTCCGACTACTTTTCCAACTATTTCTCAACCTTGGGTCATCATTTCATCTCGAGTAGCGATTTCAACTCTAAAAACCCAGCATGGAGTAACCGTTCTCCCAATACCAGAGGCAGAGCATTACAGCAATGCATAAAAATCAAAAATTACTCATCAATGGCTCCCCCAGTTCATACCTACTGGCCCTCTCATAATAACAGGCTTCCTGATATTTTGAATATTTTTGTTAAAAAACTACCTAGTATTATACATAGTGATCTCACCAACCTCTACGACCTTTCTTCTAACCACACTCCAACAATGCTAAAACTTAGATTAAACATCCCTCCTCAATAAAGTGAATCTCTTACGCCAAGTCAACTAAATTGGTCTACTTTTAAAAAAGTAATAAACAAAGATATCAAACTCTCGATTCCACTAAAAGCGTCGGACGACATCAATGATGCTGTCAATCTCCTCATAATCTTTATCTAAAAAGCTGCACTCGAATCGGCAGAACCCTATAACCATTCAAACCTAATAAAACAAACACCCTATCATATAAAATTATTACTAAACGAGAAACGTAAAACAAGGAATCAATGGCAAACATTCAAGTACCCCAATGACAAGGTAAAACTTAACAAATTGAACAGCAAAATAAAAAAGGCTATCCAACACGACCGAAATCAATCCTACAATAACTATGTTGAATCATTAAACACAAAAAACTCGTCCCTTTGGAAAGCAACCAAATCTTAACTCCGTTTAAATCAACCTACCCTTCCTCTAAGAAATTAAGACAACTCATGGGTTATTACCAATATTTACAAAACAAATATTTTAGCACAACACCTAGAAAACTCTTTTTCTCCCCATGATATTCAATCCAACTATACCCAACTAAAAATGATTGAAAAGTACCTTGAAGCTCCTCTATCAATGTCCATGCCTGCCAAACCTACATCTCCTGATGAAATTAACACCATAATTAAAAAAATTCCTGCCAAAAAATCCCCAAGTCATGACCTAAAAATGAATTATATAGTAAAAAACCTACCACGTAAAGCCTTGGTATACCTATCTCACTTTTATAATGCAATACTAAGATTATCTTTGTTCCCAAACACCTGGAAGCACTCAGTAGTAATACTCATTCTGAATCTAAATAAACCTCCTGAAAACCCAGCATCATACAGACCGATAAGTCTTCTCCCTACTTTCTTAAAAATCTTCGAAAAAATTCTCTTAAAAAGACTCATTCCTCTTACCACTGCAGCTAATATCATCCGGGATGATTCATCCCACACATTCAATTTGGTTTCAGAACCTATTACTCGACTATCCACCAACTTCATCACACTGTCAACAAAATCTCCAATGCACTGAAGAAGAAAAAATTTTGCCTTACTGTGTTTCCGGACATCCAAAGGCTTTGATCGGGTATCTGGCATGGAGGGCTACTTTTCAAACTAAAAAAATTTCTCCCAGCACCATATTTCTTATTAATAAAATCTTACCCATCTGGCAGCTCCTTTAAGGTTCGTCTAAAAAATAGTTACTCAAACAGCTATCATATTAGCGCAGGTGTCTCACAAGGTAGTGACATCGCCCCTTTTTTTTATTCTGTGTTCACTCATGACATCCCAAAAACACACTTCACTTTCTTTGGTACATTTGCCGATGACACATTAACTGCAACGTCACATCAGGATTTCGCAACTGCTTGTCGGATGATTCAAAGTCACCTTAATATGATTAACTTATGGACAAAGTGATAGAAAATAAAAATCAATGAAAACAAGTCTCCTCGTGTAACTTTTACAATGCGCAAATCTATTTTTCCTCCAGTCACGTTTAACAATAAAATAATTCCTAAGTTGGACGAAGTTAAGTACCTACGGTTAATTTTCGACAAACGCCTTAACTGGAGCTCTCATCTTAAACAAAAACGTAAATCAGTGAACACCAGATTGCATCTTCGGAAACCTCTATTAAAATCGAAACTTTCTCTAGCCAACAAACTTACGATATAAAAATCGATAATTCGTCCAACTTGGCTTTACGGCATTCAACTATGGGGGGTCAGCAAAATCATCAAACACTAAAACCTAACAAACTTTCCAATCCATATGCCTACGTCTAAGAACCTCTGCCCTTTGGTATGTTACCAACAAAAACCTTCACAAAAACCTAAACATACCAACCCTCCACGACTTAGCTAAATCCTATTACTCAAAATTCCACTCAAAGCTTTGCGCTCATTCAAATCCTTTAATTAAAAATATATCCCCTATCTCAATCATTCCTAGAAGGTTAAAAAGACAATGGCCAAGAGATCTGCACAATGCCTAAAAAAAAAAAAAACGGTCAACTAAGGAAAAAATATTAAAAAAATTAAAATCCTAATTTATTGTCAGGTGGCATTACTGGGAGCCTTCCTTCTCTATAATTAATGTTATTTAAGTTTTTAAGTCATCACACTTACTCATTATACCTTGTTTGCATAGATTGTAAATATACTACTTTTAATAAATAAAAAATAATAAAAAAATATACATTTGCACGAAAACATGTTCAAATTGGATTCGACGAAAATGCAACTGAATTAGTTTGACTCTAAATGAAACGTATAAGGACGACACTGCGATGCAATCCATGTGCTCCGATACGTATCTCGCCCGAGTCTGTGTTCTAAAGCAACGCTTCTCAACCTTTTTTTGTTATAGAGCCCCTTTTAATTTAATTTAATGTAAAACTATCAAGGCCCCCTTCAATAAAAATCATTAATTATTTTTTCTTAATGATATACTAAATTTACATGCACTCTTTCACGCAAATATATAATTTAATATATTATTGAAATATAACCTTATAAATGTATATAATGTAAAATATATAAAAACAAAAAAAAATTGGTAATAACTATAAAGCAATACAAAACTAAAAAAATAAAAAAAACTTGATAATTATTAATGTGAGACGGTTGGGCTTGCATATTTTCGCATAAAATATTCATGTCAGGTGTGATATTTGAAACTGAAATACGCATGTTTGCTTCTAAAGACTGTTGTGAAATGCATGATCTATGTTTTTTTATAGTTCGAAGTTGTGAAAATGCAGTTTCCCAATATGTCGACACGAAAGGTATTTACATAAGTAAAGCCGCTTTCTAAATTATAGGACATTCTTGCTGTCGTCTTAACCGAAATCTAGTAAGTTCTTTTTCACCGAATTCAGTTTCAAGAGTTTTATATGAAATAAATATTTCAGCCCCTCCCCAACAGTCATATAACCACGGCCCCCAGGTTAAGAACAACTGTTCTATCATCGAAGAGCGTTGTTGTCGCCCGACCGACTTACCGTATGTGGCCGATAAGATCCGTTCGAAAAACCGACCGACCCCGCGCACAGAATGTCTTTCGCGGTATGGAGAAGGTTAGTAAAACGTAAACTACTCACTAACCGTAAAACGTCGGACGAACGGATCATTTGGTTTGCAATTAAACGTTTCGAACGAAAAGTATCCGGATCCGGACAGCGTCGAGCGGAAGGGTCGTGGGCTCGTCTAGCGCGTGCCCCCAACGCCCGCTCATCACGGGGCCCTGGTGCGTTGGCGACGCTTATTCTCCGATTTCGCGGGCGGCACGCGGAGGAGGGGACCCGGTCTCGGTGCCAAACGATTCGCCGCGGACGCTGACGTCGAACGGCATGCGCGCCGTCGGCGGCGGCGGCGGCGGCAAAACGTCTCCACCGGCGGGCATCATCAGTGCGCCGTGTTCACCGCCGTCGCCGTGATCGTTGTTCGCCGCGCGCGCGCGTGTGTTTGTGTGCGAGTGAAACGCCGTCGTCTGCGTGCGTGCGCCGAAAACGTGCCCACACGTGCGTGCCTCGCCGTGTTCCGGACGACTTCCCAGCGCCGGTTAATAAGTGGTGGTCCATAACGCGTCCAAGTGAACTCGTCCGGGCGCCGCCGAGACCAAAGGTAATAACGATATGATTAACTCGTACGCGTCGATAGCGGTTGGACGTCGCGGATTCGGAACTGTCGCCTGGGGCGTATTTCGGGGGGGAGGAGGCGAACAGGCGATCGCCTAACTCCCATGAATCCGTTGGAAATCCGTTAAGGAATTGATTGCGCGTAAAATACCTACGAATTTAAAATTTTTTTAATACGCATCGTTCCATAACGAAATCAAATTACGCGTGGCTGCGAACACTGAGTTGGCCTTTTGGTCGGGTCCATACTTAGTGAAAAACTCAAATAAAACACAAGCGTAACTTTCAAAACACAGACAGGTATTAAAAAAAAAAAAACCACAAATATTAAAGATTCACCTGATTTAAATATTAACAAAAATTTTACTTGTAAATTTTAAGCCTGAATTAAAGAAAAAATGTGTGTCCGTTCCCTGTAAGTAATTCTAAATACGCCCCTGTTTGTCACCGAAAAATCCCCCCCCCCCAAGTGGATAGCCGAAGAAATCTATGGCGGATAACCGTTTTACGATTTCTACGTGACCATGTTGACCGTTCGAGAACCTTAGTCCCGCAGGTTTATACAGCACTGGCCGTGGTACGGCTGTGAACCGTTCTCTCCGGACCTTAGATCCGACTATTGTCTCGAACAGACCGCGTTACTTTTTCCCGTCCGCCGTTGACGATCTCCTCGACTAATATTGTCGTTTCGAACCGCTCCGCAGTGCTCGGTTCGTTATCGAACGGATAACTGTCGGTCGACGTGATGTGACGGCAACGCTATGTTCGACCTAATGACACTTTAATAGTGTGGAAAAATAAAACAAAAATCGAGACAAAAAAATAACACGTCTTCGTGTCTCTCGCGCCCGTCGTCACAAGACAATTTATCAATTTCCATAAGCCACCGTCCTGTCAACAGCCATTCCGTAAATTTTTTCGTGCTGGACGGGGCAATATTTCAAAAGACGAAAACATCAAAGATATGGTGATAAACACGTGCGCGTGCGCTGATACTCCGCGAACGGTCACGGCTTCGCATAATGGATCTCGAACAAAATCTCCGACGTTGATCGATACATGGGAAAAAAAAAACAGTCGAAATAAATTATAATTATTGTAACGTTGTCGCGTGCGGCAAGGCTCGCAGAAAACGATCCCGACTAGGTTTTAGTTCTATCATTACCATATCATTATCATTTTAAACACGTGACGAATTTGAATTTTCCGTATGAGTTAGTTCTGGTAAACCAAAACGTTTTGATGCCCTCGTCGTACCCGTCGTCACAGGTCTTTTATTTTGCGAAATAAAAATGTATACTACGAATACGTTTTTCCCGATTCTTCTTAAATGATACTAACTATTCAAAAGGCTTTCTTTATAAATACTAAAATTCATAATTAATTTCACTTAAAATATAACTTAGTTATTTCTCGGTGAAACATCATAGATATGACTTATAAAATATAGAAATTGCAGTTTATAGTAGCTACAGTTCTGTTACCATGATTTTTCCAAGTCCCGCTTAAAAATTCGCTATACCAAGGTACGTCTATCACTCACGCTCGACAATAGTAATATAAGGGTATAAGGGTACGTCCTATAGTGTTGAAAACGTATTTGACATGAAAAAAAAATATATATATATATATAAATATGTTAATTGAAATCGATTCACTTAAATTGCGTTGTGCGGTACGACGTTCTAGATTAATTATTGAAATCATATTATTGCTATTGTCATGATTATTATTTTTGAATGTACATAGCGGGACGATGCATATTGAAACCGAAACAATAAAATAATATACAGTGAATGTTGTAGAAATCGCTAAAAACCACCGTTCAACGTATCGACGAAATTATTAATATCCTGCATGAAATATCAATTGTTTTTAATTCAGTTTAGCATCCTGTGTATCACTATATCAGTATTAATAACAATATATTGTTTGTGCGCATATTTATGTTGTAAAAATCATGAATACATTCTTAGATTGAATTCCTTGCGATTTTATACATTTATTTAATTGTGTTAAAAATGTGAAGTTATGATGATATTAATGGATATCAATTTATATTGTATTTTTAATTTATGATTCGTATCGTACCGTGCTGACTCTTTTTTTTTTTTTACTAGGGTAAAAAAATCCTTTAAAAATTTCACCGTTCAGTCGACCGAATTATTTCGGGTTCATCGAATATTATTATATAATGTAGTTGAAAAATTAACTTGTTTATTTTTCTTTGGTTCATCGCAGATGACAGAGTTAATGATATTGATATAATATTTTAATTCGAGCCATGCGAAATCAGCATAATAATAATATGAATTTTTTCCCCTCTATCCCCGAACTCTTTCTTTAAATTCGAAATAATTTATACTCTTGACGTGTTATTAAATATTTTGTGACGCAAATTTTAGGTATTATTTAATACCATTGATTTTTAATTCAGATAAATAAAAGATTCAATGGTCTACCATATTATATATGGCTGATAATAAATGCAGTATATTTAATTTGAATTATAATATGATTAAGCACGTAAACCTTAAAAATGTTTGTTTCAAAATGTATTTTAAAATATATTTCATATTTAAATGTTACTCATCCGAGTTCTAAAATGCAATATTGAACATCACGTATTATGCTTATTGTTTTAAATAATAATATATCTCGCTACGATACATTTAATCTTTATATCATGGTTTCATTGATTTTTGTATTTTATATATTGTTTAGATCAAAATACATTATACAATTCACATGGATGTAGTTTAAAAATTAAACAATCGACGGTCATAGCAATCAAAGTGATTCATATAAACTCAGTTTTTGGTCGGGGCAATTTTTCGCATGTGTTTGTTAATTATTCATGTGTATGTTTGATATTTAATTATATACATACATATTTTTTATACAGTAACATGAAATATATTTTTTTCCAAAATGACTACCCACTTATAAATATTTTTAAACACTTTAAAAACTTTTTGAGTGTATGAAATTATTTTAAAAGAAACGTATTGTGACTTTAAAGTATCAACTAAAATGTAACTATTTTATACTATTACTCCGTTTAGAGTGTTTTACGAACTTTCGATCTGAATTCGAAAACTTAAAAGCAAATGGAGACCGTTTTTCAGTATATTTAGTCATTATTTCCTTGGTACCATCATTGTATGTATACTAAATATAAATGTTAGCCAACCATGTAATCATGCTCTAATTTAACTCATTTTTCGTTTGTCGCTCTAAAGCACGCACAACGTTCGGTAAAAATGAATTTAATATTAATGGATTTTATGCATTTTGCGAAAACGAGTGAAGGTTTTCAGCTAACAAATTGGAATCAGTCATATTATAGTATTTATTAATTTTTGTTTTTAATTCGAATCTTTATTGAAACTTTCATTAAACTAATTGTTGGCATTGTGAAAATTTCCATTTAAATACAATTTTATTTGCATTTTAACATTTTTAACATTTTAACCATTTTAAAGTTACTTAAGCTTCCTTATCTGATATTTCTACAAAGTTTTTCGCGGAGATCACTTGAAAATATATTCTCTCAAAAGCTAAACAATTTTTCAAGCCTAAATGGAACTCTAAAATAAATTAAAAAGTTTCAAATACTCTTCAAAATTGTTTACACTCTTTGTTTAATCATTTGCATTATTTTAAAAAGTTAACAAGTATATAAATAGTGAACTATAGTTTTTATTGAACATTTTTGAAATTGTAAATCGTATAATTTAAAGTTAAATGAATACATGAACTTTGAATCATGGTCGTATTAAACATAATTTAAAAAAAATAATGTTTCAATATGAATTTGATTGAACTAGGTAGTTCATATATTTTATTTTTAATATACTATATAAGATAGCTAGAAATAATCTGATAATAATTTACCAGGGAGTTTGAATTTTATTTTATGGAAAAGTTTTGAAACTAGCGCTCGTAAATTGTGTTCTAATATATGTAAAAGCAACGGTTTTCAGTACTCAATAACTATACAACTACCACTATCCGCCAAATTTACACATATATATTTTTAGGTAAATTTATTTATTTATTTTTTTTTTTTTTTTTTTTTTTTAAAGAAATTTACAATCTGTGCATAAAAACAAAAACAATAAATAAATATGATAATTATTATGAATAACAATGGCATGAATAGCATGATTGGGGAAGATTCCCATTGGCAACACCCTCATAATTTGTAATTTGGCAATTTATTATAATAGGTCACGGGACCAGTTCTTTTTTAAACGTCGTTTTGGGTTTGCAGGTAGAACGTGAGAGGACATATTTTTTATAAGAGGATTTTTATGGGAGTCGAGTTTGGAATATATCAATTTCTTTTTCGAATAATAAGTTATGAAGTTCATGTTTGTGTTGAATGGCACCGTTTGCGTTCCAGAGTAAAATGTTTAATGAGGGATGGGATTGGCTGGAGTTATTCATTATTTTTTATAAAAGTTTGTTGATAACCGTTGTGAGAAGTGAAATAAGTGGATTAATAATTAATTTAAAATCATCTAGGTATGAGGTGAGCTGTTTGGAAAAATAATTTGTGGTTTGTTCATAGATTTTTGTATTATTAAATTGACGAGAGGCATCTGCGTATGATTGAGTGTGAAGCTGATTTTTAGTATTAATATTATCATTTGGGGTGGTGCAATAGACCTCTTTAACAGGTATGGGATTATTGTTACTTAATAATTTAATATCAGATTGGAAATCTTGGTTAATTTTATTTTTATTTTTCTGGTGTCTTTGTTGTAGATTTTTATACACAATGCAACCTCGATAACTTGCTGGATGTTGTCCTTCGCATAGTGCGCATATTGGTGGTTAGTCGATGGGTTTTGAACAGGCGGAAGTATTGTGGTTTTCCCCATATTTCACGCATCGAAGTGCGTGATTACAGTATGTTCTCGAGTGACCAAAATCTTGGCATCTAAGACATTGTATTATTTGGCGTCGGGGGTGTGACTCTTCAACTTTAATTTTGGTGTAGCATATTGAAGTTAATTTAAATATTTCTTTGATATTTTGGTCAGGTTCAAGATCTATGAAAAATAGGGGTAACGGTAGTTTTGTTATTTTATTTTTTACATTTACAACTTGTCTTGCAGTGAATCCGTTTTAATTTAATTCTTGGATAATAAAATCGATAGGCGTGGTATGATGTAAATTCCGAAAAACGACTCTGTATGGTTTATCTTGTTTAACTTGATAAGTATGAAAATCAACTCCTTTTTCTTTGAGCAGTTTAGTTACTTTTCGGAATGAATCAGCCGATTTTATTTGAAGTTTTAGGTTATTGATAAGACTTTTGCAAAAGAATTCTTCGGGGCCGATTAATAGTTTTAATAGCGTCACAGAAATTTTTGTAGTTTAATTCAGATTTGATAAAAATTGGAGGTGGTAATTGTGGTTTGGTATTTGGTAATTCAGACGTTTGATCAGTATCCATTTCCTGAGTAGATAAGTTTTCAGAAAGTGAGGCGTAACGATTTTTTGTTGTAAACTGACTTGATGTATTGCTTTGTTTGGTTTTGGGAGACGTAATAGGTGATGGAATGTGCTGACGTTTTTGGGAGTAAGGAGACATTACCAATGTCCAATCAACAGATGATAAATCGTCCTGGTCGGTGTTTATTATTTCGTTTTGTTTAATTATTTGATTGCCATTTACAATTTTAATTGGAGTTATCGGCTTATTGTTGTATGGCTTCTTTTGTGGTGGCGAGCGCAGTGACGTGTTATTTTGGTTAGATAACGAGCACGGCAGCGTATTATTTTGGTTAGACATTTTGTGCAATGGTAATTAAAAATGTGATTTTTCTTACTTTGGGGCTGCACAGACCCCCGTAGTGGATAAAACCTGAAATACTAGTGATTCGTCTTTTTTTCCCCTTTTTAACGGTATTAATTTTGTTAAAATCGACAAAGTTGTATAAGTGAAACATAAAAAGAATCGCGGACGTTTAATAAACATGTGTGCTCGATAAGATCTGTGCACCGAATGTTTAGGTATATTACGTGCAATTTTTTATAATTTTCAAACTCCATCGAATATATATAAAATATACTCCGATAATGAAATCAAATATTTAGAAGTTAAAATGTATTTTATTTTATTATAATACGTAATATGCCATTTAGATATTTATGTTATTAATTATTCGTTCAAACTGTGATACATTTCAATTGGCTTAAACAGTCCAGCCTATGATTTTAATTTTAAATGTATGTATGTTTTATTTACATGTAATATACACTGTTAGTCTTTTAGATATGTATTAATTTTAATGCAATATTAACAAATGTGCGTTTTACAATAGTATAATTTTAAGTTCAAATACGAATAGAAAAACCGCAATATTAAAATATAGTAGATAATAATAGTTTTTTCTCTCCTTAAATTTAAAATTTTTGAGTAATTTACTAAATCTTCAGTCCAATTTTTATATTGAATGCTTATGTATACATGTAAAAATATAATTATAAAAATAATCCCAATAAGTACTGTGGTTTCCCTATATGTAACCGAGTAAGCGTAAAAGTACAGATTAATCATTACAGCAGTATACTATATAAGGTTTAAAGACTAGTGCGTATTTTCACTAATAATTTTTAAAAGTATAGTTTAAAGTAAAGCTAAATTATAAAACCGATTACAATGAAAATAGATAATTAGTTCAACACGCATCGCCAGAACTATGAAACATGTTTCCCGATATCATTTTAGGACAATGGGGTGTATTGTCGTAATAATTGCAGTGATAATAATTTTACAAAACTAGATTGTACTACGATTTCAATCGTATTCGAGTATAATAGAGTGCACATATTAATCATTAATGTCTAATAGTAGGTACCGTCATGATAGGTTTCAACTTCATTCATGCAATTTAAATCAATATGGAAAAGTTCACGAAAAACGTGTGAAAACACAATATGTGAATATTATGTGATTATAAATGAATGTAAAAAATATAATACACATAATTTATACGTTTTTCATGTGGAAAAGTTTTTATTTTGATTAGTACAACATGATAAATTATCTCGTATATAATTCAGTCAACAGGAAAGCTCATTATTTGACATTATGTATATATAAATTAACTGCGTTAAGTTTAAAATTATTATTCGTATTGGTACACGAGAAATTCGAATATTTTTACATACAATGTACACTTATATTTGCTGTCCTAAAAGTTATTTAATTTATATATATAAAATTAAATAATAATTATATTCGACTTTTATTAAATAATATATAAGAAAAAAATATTGTTTTTCTTTTCCGACCGATTGCTTAAACTGTTAGTTTTCATCGGTTCAATGTTTTTAATAGTTACACCTAAATTATCCAATAACCAAAAATAATTTTGTATTCTAAAAACAGATATTGGCAAAACTAAAAATCCCAATTATTTCGGAAGACTCTTAGTTTCTCATTTCACTAAGTAATTTCAATAATATTAAAGATAATGTTGCAATAATTGTGTATTGGAAAAATAATAATAAAAAAAAAAATATTTGATGATAATAATAATTTTAAATTAGTAGATAAAATTAAAGGGATCGAATTAAAAAGAATTGTTCATTGTCTAAATAGTGAAATAGTTGTTAGAAACATTGTAATGTAGCAAAAACAAAAATATAATGAATTCAACTACAGTTAAAATCTATTAAAAATGGTTTTAAACTAAAATGATCACGTAAAATAAAAATATACGAAAATAATAACTATAACATTTCTTTTTATTTGTAAATGAAGGAAGTCAGTTTCAAGTATTAATAAAAAAATTATTTCAGCTGAAAGAGCATATAGCTCAAAATATTTTAAACTTTAGTAGGTACTTAAATACTTAACAACAATTATATATACAAAAAACCTTTTATTTAACAGCAGCTATGTTTTGGTTATCGGCATTTAATATTTTGTGTGCAAAGATATGATGCATTATTAAAACTGCTTTTAAAATTAAAAAAATTTAATATCGAAATTTGTTATTTTGAATAATTATTTTTTGATATTTATTTATTTTTTTTTTTTTTTTTTATTATAAATATAGGTAGTGAAATTCCAGACGCATTGATAAGATTATTATTTGTATTTCTCCTTTTAAATATTTGTAATTTATTATTGGAATTTTCACATAAAAATCATAAGAATAAGAAATAAATTATTGAAAATTTTATTTTTATTTAATGTTTTCCATTAGGTGGATTAGGTTTTCTTTAACAATACATTTCAGTCTAATATGCAGACATTTAGCGATAATTTTTGAGTCATATTATGTTTTATAATTGGTTTTCCCTGCAGTTTCGCTTTAATATGTAAAACTGCTCAGGCCTATGATGTTAAAAATAAGAAGATCTTGATGAAATTTCAGTAGCAGCTATAGTAAGTTATAATAAAATACTTCAATGTTCTAATTTTAATTAAAAAATAATATCTCTAGTCGTTCATTTCGGGTCCTAAAAATGTTAGTTATGAAGAATTAAGACGCTATGGTTTTTAAGTAGTATTAAACCATTTTAAATAAGACCGATAACTAAGAGTTATATTGTAACTCTAAGTTCTTCTTGAAATCATTTTTTTTTTAAATTTTTTTAAAAAAGTAACTTTAAGTTTATTTGGAAATTAGATATACTTACCGCTACCCCTGTTTCTTACTAATCTTTTATATTTTAACTACTCTTTGTATCTTATCCAACACTAGCGTGAAAGTACTTATTTTTTAAAACTTTATATAAAACAAGAAGACACTATTTTATCAATTTATTGTACTTGGAAAACGCTCTGAGTAGTTGTACAGTTTTTTTTACTCTAATTTAGTTTTTCAAGCACATACAATACGATAATGACGCTGGACTTAAGTCGCTCAAACGTCAACTATTGTTATTCGATATTGATATAAAAAAGTTACTACATTGTAACTAACTAGTGTTTTATTTTCATTTTTTTTTTCGAGCAAAAAAGACAAACTATTAAATATGATGAGTTATTGTTTAATATCATGGAACGATAAAGTTAAATGGAAGTTTATGAATTCACCATTAAAATTGATTGTTTCTAATTAATCATACTGCATATTATACTATGTATAGGTACATTTATGAATAATATGTAGAAATAGGTATTATGCCCTGTCATATTATAATACGTCAAGGTGTACCTTATATATATATATATATATATGTAATGTGTATAGGGAACGTGACATAATACCATTTCAAGTATATTAACATAAAATTGAAAACACACACATACCTGAGCAATCGTAGTAGAATTCTCGATGCAATTTCCTGCTGTACGTGTAAAATGGTCGTTGCAGTAACTACGATTAAAGTAGAATACACATATAACTTTTAAATCCTATTTGTAGACCTCGCACAGCATGGCCAAAACTCCGATCTCATAATAATTTAGTTTTAGCCTGCGTGCGTGTACGCGCGAGTGTGTGTGTGTGTGTGTGTGTGTGTGTGTATGACATATATACGTGGATTTCAAAATAACGGATTAACTTAAAATTTCACGTAAATTGTCACTGATTTATTCATATATTCGTACGAGAGTATGTTAATTTTATAATCAGCGATAAACGCAATCATTTGACGGTTTGGTAGTTACCTGTGCTCATCAACGTGTAACGAGATTTACGCTATTTTTGGCTGACATCTTCCTCAGGCTCTGAACAATCTCAGTTCTGGTAAGCTCTTAGAATTTGCATTATTGTATAAACGATTATTCCCATATTTTATTAGTGAAATTGCCCACGCTTTAAAACTATTTTATCATTTGCAGATATAGTGTTGATGGATGCATGCATAATACTATTTAAGATGGTGTTATACATATATTTCAGTATAGGTGTTTCTAGTGGCGTATTTTTCGGGTTGGGGGTTCCTGGGTCTTAACACCTCCAGAAACAGAAAAAGGTTGAAAATTCATTAATGACTTGCTACAAAGGTACTGAGAAAGAAAATATTAATTTATTTATATAAATCATATAACCATATGATTGTGGTTATAATGATTGTTCAAAAATTTTATATGTATTTTTTATAATATTATTAATTTTATTTTTATTTTTTAGAAACATTTTAAGCATTCCCTCTCTCCACAAATACTTCGAAAATAAGCCACTGGATGTCTGTGCAATCAATCCGCTACTTATCGATTCTATTTCAATTTCAGCATTAAAACATTACAGCTTAATATACAGTTTCGATAACGATGGTAACAAAGTGAAAACGATATTTGAAACCGTGATAATTCAAACATAATACACAATCGTTGGATTAGTAATTTACTAGAATATTATACTAACGACCACTATACCTAAACGAATATTTTAAATATGGTGTGTGTGTATGTGTGTTCCAATAATTAAACTTGATTGGATCATCATTATTCTATAAAACGTATTTAATTCCATGTGTTATTGACTCAGAGTTTTATTGTTAAAAACACTACGCTTCAAATTATGCATTTACGTTTGATTGTATTGTTATGATACAGTTAGTAAAAATAATAAATTTAATCTTATTTTAACAGTTATAATTATTTAAAAATAAAAATAATTTTGATAAAATTATTTGAAAAAATGTATTAATTGCATATTAGTTAAATTATAATAATTTTAGAGTCCCAACATCTGAAGAAGTTAAAGTAATAGAAATTAAATTTGTATTAAATTATTTTTGAATGAAAATGAAAAACAAGATTCTTGTTTTTCTCAAATGATAAATATTATGCTAAAAAACAATATTTAGAGATGTTTCACATTCTTTTTTCATTCCAAAAGATACTCATCAAGGTATCGTTTTTAATTTTAAAGATGAATAAAAAATGAAATAGTTGCGTTGATAATAATAAAAAAAAATTTAACTATGCTGTGATTATTAATAATTTTAGATGATTTAATAAATTCGAAGAAATTTCAAAATGAACAGTTAAATGTACCTAATATATATATATACACTAGTTCGAACAAAATATATTTTGCGGAACGGCTCATAAGAATGTATACTAATTGTATAATAATGTAATTGTTATATATATTTAATTAACTAATTTTTTTTCTCCTTATTTTTAACTAAAATTTTTATAGCTGATTCTAATTGCTAGAAAAATTTAGGTTCACAAGTAAAACATTTATTGTGTAATTGGTTAAGAAATGTATAAAGTTTTTGATAGATTTTTGGCGCGATAGGAAAACTTAATTAGTTTTCGGAAACGTTAGGCGAACAAATAAAGCTTTACACTGTCGTTCAGAACATGTGTTTTCTTTTTTTTTCTTAATTTCATTTCAGCTCCCAAATTATGAAGTGAGTGTTATTTCGATTTGAAAGGATTTATAATAATTTTTTTCGAACTGACTTTCTATAAACATAGATCATTCCTATAGAGCTAATATAAATGAGTTGGAAATAAAAAATATGCCTAACGATAAAAATGTGGCAACCTTCCAAATTGTATGTATCGCAATTCATCAATGTACATTACCAATAAGACCTTTGGGGAAAGTATTTATACCTGGAAGAAGTAAACATTCACTGTTGAATGTTTAAAGTTGATAAATTACATATATTTTTAAACAATTTGTAATAATTGAAAACTCTCGGAATTGTCAAATCCTTATAACGCATGGGATTGAATGTATAAAGCAAAACAATTATATAATATAATGAATTCTAATGAATTTATTAATTATGTATACTCAATGTAATAAAAACAAATTTTATTATGTGTAATTATCTGAACTTTGAAAGCTGGAGTTTTAATACGAATGCGCATGCAATAATGGTAATTTATAATTATTAATTCGAAAACAAAATATTTTCTTTCGATTATAATGTCGGTATATAAAATAGTACTGTTAAATCCATCTAGGCAATCTATACTTGTACAAAAAAGTGTGTTACGTTAGTTAAATTTGAACAGTATAATTGAATAAATTTAATAATAATACATTTTTTTATGACAAAATCCGTATATAATTTATCAATGCAATATTACTTGTATCAAATATTTCAAAAGTTTTGTAATATATTTTATTCCAACTTCAGTAGAAAATCTCGTCCAGTGGTCTCGAAAATTTCACATCTTCTGTTACTAAACACAATCACATAACACTTGTAATGCATAAATGATGAAATAGACAACTAGAGAGAAATGCCGTCTTAAGATCTCGTGATTTTCAAAACCTAATAACTTTTTGTGTTCTAAATTGTGTGTTGAGGTAGAACCTAAAAATATTTAAAACATATTTCTAATGATGGTCGACTTTTGTATAAAATTTAATACAAATTAGCTATAAAATATATTTATTTAAAAGGTGTTGTAAATTAAGTAGGTTTTAAAGGTTACTCGGCGTTAATAAATTGTACGCAAAACAATTAATGTGTTACCTGTTTTTAATTATGATTGGAATTTTAAAACAACTAATTAACCACAAAATATGTAAATATGGTGTTGAATTATATTTAAAACGTATGCAGCCATCAGAAATTAAATGCCTGTCGGTGGCTGTTAATAATATTAAAATATTACGAATGTTATTACCCGCGAATGCAAAACACCAAATTACACGAGTAGTTTTTCAACAATTATTATTTTATCTCTTATCATAGTATGGTATGTAGTTCGTGTATGAAAATTAAGTAGGTTCCAACATATTCGAAAAATGTTTATCTTGATGGTTCTGTTATTCTAATTGGACTATTCGTGATAAAAATACATTACGTTCTTCAAACTCGTGGAAAAGGGGTTAGTATTTCGGACCAAACGAGGATGCTATTTTTTTATTAATTAATTCGATTGACCATTGTTTTTACTGGTGACTTATATATTGTATAATATTTTTAATAGCAAGTCCGCATCATAAACTCACACATTTATATATATATACACACATATAAGATAATTAATCGTTTAGGTCAAGCAATTTAATTTTAGATTACATTATGGAAGTCAATACAGGTATAATTTTGAATAATACACCCGAAACCGGGTACTTTTGCCCCGAGTGAGTACTAATTATAACCAAATGGTCACGGCATTTTTGGATAAATTAAGGGTATATAATATAACAAATACATATTTACATATTATTATATGTGCATACCGACTAATATAGGTGTATTGAAGTAGGAATAAATATATGAACATTTTTATCGAATCGACTACCAACCTTTTTTTTTTTTTTTTGACATTGTAATGACACGAATGGTTTTATTTTTATTTTTACAGGCACACACGCGATATCACTAGTTTTTGTAGGAGTAGAATTCCTCCCTCCCCCAAAAATAAAACGTATGTACTGAGTCACGAATTAGAAATAAAGATTCGAGATTTTGCGATTTAAGAAAAATTTAAATTATACACTTCAAACTTCGTAGGGTTTTTAATGTGCAGACAACATTATTCTAGATTTTACAATACGGCATTCGAGAGAATATACAATTTTTATTTTAAATTTTATGCAATTAAATCATAAGAAATAATTAACCTGCGAATTCGTTTTAAGGTTTCGCTGTTATTTTCTTTAAACAATAGTAAATTACTATTTTTTATAACATTATTTTTATTTTCATTCGGTTAAGTTAAGTTATTTATTGCTTATGCTTTAAAGTGAGTTATTGCGTGTTTTGGAATAAATTTTTCATGAATGAAAAAAAAAAGTAACAATTATCTCTTGAACATTGATTTACTTATTAAAAAAAAAAAGACAGCCATAAGTCATAAAAACTGCATAACTGCTGAAAAAAAAAACCAAAACAATTAGAATACTAAGTAATAACATTTAAAATTATAGAAATATCGATTAAGGTACAGCATTATTTTTTAATTATAAATTTAATCAACCATTGGAACATATCGAACGAAACTGCCCGACGACTATACTTACCAAAGTTATGTGTTCTTATAACAACCTATATAAAAATCAAATAATCATAATTTATATTTTAATTTTCGCTAAATAAAGTAATTCCTCCACAATTACTACTAAGAAAAAAACCGACCCACGCTGTTAACGTAATAAATTGCCAAGTAACAACCTATGAGATTATTGCGTGAAATTCCAACATCTCTGGCCGTAATCAAAGAATTTTGGAACAAAGCCACTTTATTTTGGAACATTATTCTGCACTTTAATAAACACTGGTACATGAGTGGTGTTATGATTAAATTGTTCCTAGCAATTTTTATCAAAATATAAGATACATGGAAACATTTATTTATTTATTTTTTATTTTTAATTCAATTTGCTATGAATATCATCCAAGTTTTTATCGGGAAAAGAGTAAAACTTTCCGTTTGGCCAATTGTATTGGTGAGTAAACGTTTTATTTACACAGATAAAGTGAAAATGTAAATTTCTTTAGGTTGATTTTCATGCGCAGTTCTATGTACATTCTCTTACGTACTTCGTGAAATAATTGCTCAATACTTACAACGATTTCCTAAACTGTGATTATTCATCAAGCCAATCATCAAAGTCAAATAATCAAAGAATAGTCATTCTTTATTTATCATAGAACATTCGAACATATTTCTAATTCGACCCAGAGAGCACTTGTATACAGTAGCGGTGCGTGAATAAAATTTACAAGGAGACTTAATTTTTATGTAACAATTGGTTATTAAATTTTTGATAGCAAATTATTCAACTCCATTCTAAATTTTTAATTTTAACTAGATACTGAAAAATGTATTGTTCATAGTTTCTTGTTGACAATATTGTGATAGGTTAATATATATATTAAGTATATAGAAATTCAATTCAAACTTTAATTAGTTAATATTTTTTTTATAAATATAGATTTCATAGATATAAATTAAAACTGATAAAATGACAAGCAAATTAATATAAATATTAATATTAATCTGAAATGACATTTTCAATACAAATTTTTTCCAAAAGATGAAATTGTTCTTGATTTTTCTAGTGTGTTTTCGAAATAGCATGGTTTTCTGCTATTCTTATTATATTTTTTATAGTTGATATCCCATCAAAACTCCATTCTTTTTCACCTCGAAAAAATACACAAATGAAACAAAAAAAATTTTTTGCGATTATTATAACTACTAAGCTATGTAAATTTATCAGAGCAACTATTTTGAAATATACTGGTAAATTTTCCGTCTTTATATTCAATCAATAAATATGGAGTAGGCTTTTTGTTTTTTAATTTACATTTTTCATCATACGTAAATGAATGAAAATCATAGTTTAATAATTCATCTTATGTACAATATTTTGATTCCATTATTTCAACATTAAATCAAAAATGCTACAAGATCTAATGTTCAAGATAACCCACTACACAGATATACACAACGAATGACGTGTCAGAAACTAGTCTCCCGGACTTCGCACAATAACTATTATCGATAATGGATTCCCTCCCAAACTTTTATTTGCCTCCTATCTATTAGAATTGAGACTGTCGTTCGACCATCTCATTCGTTTTACGATGCCTAACTTATTGACCCTGTATGAATATCATATAGTATGTTTTTCATGTAAATCATACTGAAATGAGTTTTTTTCACTGCGAATCAACATACACTGTAAAAATATGTCAAAAAGAAGATAAATAACTACTTATTGCGAAAATAATAATTATTCTACTCGTAATACAGATATTAAAGTGTATTGTTCGTTCATCATACTAAACTGTTGGTAGAAATGGGAAGTGTACACGCCATAAAACACTGATATATACTTTATTTTACACGTGTTTTTTTTTTTTTAATTTTTTTTTTAACATATTCCCATTATCTTTTAATATATTCACAAGTCTCTCTGGAACACTCGACGTGGTTTCTCGAGGGTCGTATGTATTTTGATCCATCGCGACGTATTCATTTTCAATCTCTTTTCGTCGTCGTTAACCGTGTGTTCAGTAAAAGACAAAGAGATAACCATAAACCGATTTTATACTCACACTATTTGACTGCATCGTAAATCGGTCGCTTGTTTAACGTTAGGACAAACGCGAGACAACTTTGAATTAATGAGCCGACCTTTTGGTGTGGCATCGCAAAGGCAAGGCCGAGACAACGGCTAGTGAGGCACTCCTTTCAGTGAAGAGAAGGGTATTTTGTTAAAATACCCGAAAACTGTTCGGGTGGGAAAACGTTTGGGAGTCTACGTTAATCGAGATTAATGATTGTTCAAAATTGAAGGACTTTGCAGGATAGATTATATTGTTTTCCCCGTTCAATAAATGCATACAGTATAAGTGCACATATATCAAGAATTTCGTTACACTTATGTGAAAAAATGAAAATATTCTATGAGTAAGGTACACATTTAAAATTGAACAAAAAATATTTTGCCAACAGGGGCGGATTTTGAAAAGGATTCAACATTACACAATGAGACGGAGGAAGGAATATTATTGAAAACAAAACCAGGACAAAGGAAAAATATAATTTTGAAGGTAAGCACTTATGTAAGATGTTTGAGACTAAGATGGTATAAGTAAATATTTTGATCTGAATTATCGTAATATTTGATACAGTATATATTATAGTTTAAAACTAGAAAAATAAATTTTTCGAATGTTAATTATCCCGGTCAGGTAATATCGAACTATAAAATTTGTATCTTTTATGGTTCAAAACAGTTGTCTTCGATAATTTAACAACTTTTCGTAGAATGTAATTTCAATGAACATATAGCATATCAAAAATACAGTTATTTTTTTTAAATTACTATTTATAAAATATATTATCGAACGGGTTTGAATAGTATGTTTATAATATTTTGTTTTTAATTTAAAATTAAATTAAAATTATAAAACACGATGAAATATTCAGGTGGATTTTCATATTCGGTATATTACTATAATTTTCACGTTTTTCAATCTTTATTAACAACAAAAATTGACTAACAGATGCTTAAATTTGATGTATATTAAATTTTCAAATATATAAAATATAAATAAATAAATAATATATAAAATTAAATTGTACATCAATCATTATTGGATCGAATGTATTAGAGAAAATAAATTATTACAAACATTTTCAAAGAAATATTCAAATATCAATATTGTATCAATAACCACAATTTATATAATAATGTACAATACAACATGTATTCAATATGTACTGGTTTGTGATGGTTAAAAAAATTCTACGGATTGAAAACAATTTATTAAAATGTAACGTATAAATATAATTGATGGATGTCAATTGGTACATGATAAGCCATCATCAATAATAATTTTTCAAAGTTTTTCGTTTTATACTAAATTTAACCAGAGTTCGTCCAAATCATCATCGGAAAACGTCAAATACTTAATAGGTATCGTTTTGAAAGGTATAAGCTTTTTTTTTTTCGAAATTCATTAGTACTATTCACTGAATTTTAGTAATATTTGAATCTTATCTGTAATAATCCTTTTAATTAATTTCGATTTGTCCTATTTTTAGTCTCCATATATATTATTCTCTATTTATATTCATTCCTTCTACGGTTTTTTCTCTTATAATATTATAGTATAATAATAATAATAATATAATAATTATATATATATATATATATAATTATATAATAATAATATAATATAATATTTATAATATTCATTATAAATAATGAATAATAATAATTGTCGACAGGTGCCACTTTTAGATAATATTATATTTATGTATTATTGACGCGATATATTTTAATTACTTCCTGTATACCATTTAATTTTATCACAAAACAGATACTAGAATATATTATTGATTATAAAGAGTACAATCATAGTATGAACATCGACTTTCAATATTTACAGTTAATTATTTTTGTATTTAATAAAATAAAGTACGTGTTTTAAGTATATAATTTAATTATATCGGCACTTCACATTAAATAATAATAATAAAGCCAGTTTGGTCCTATGCAATCGTAATAATGGAATCCAATCCAGACATTTCAATCAATTTCGTTGAGGCTACTAATACACACTCCTTAGTACGTTTCAAACCTTTTACTAAACAATGACTTAAAACTAAGTACTGCCACTAAACTAGTCAAAACAATGCACAAGTGCTTCCATCGAAATTTAAGCACTATTGTAACATACTTATGTCGTTTATGTCCACTATCACTCCACCGAAAAACCCAATGCGCAAACTAAAGTGAAAATGGCGTATAGATCAATTATTAAATTAATTAAACATGAGTTTAAAGCAACTCATTGGTAAATGAGTTGCTTCCTCAACATGTAATTCCTGAATATTTAATCTTTGTTATTGATTTGTTCATTGTTATCGTTTTTGTACAGATTATAAATTTTCTTTTAAATAAAAAAATAAATAAATGAATAAATGAAGGACAAATATTTAACTAACTATGAAGAATCTCTAATATAAGGTTTTATGTTCATAATAAATATAGAATGTTTGGATGACGTACTCACTTTTTCTAAAATTTCTCATTGAAATTCCAACTAATTAAGCTCAAGTGAAATTGTTTTATAAATATTAACTCGTGATGAAAAGACATGCTAAACATTCATATGATTCTGAATTTTATAATTAATGGTTTAATATGTCTCTGCCCAAGTGATGTTTGACCCAAGAAAAATACATAAGATATAGAGTGTATTTCGTAATTAATTAATTAAAATTTTAAGTTATTTTATTTTGTCAATTTAACCAATCTGAAAAATTAAAATCAAACGAAAAAAAAATAACCATAGAATGAATTTAAATACAATTCAATTAGATGATTTTCAATGGACTTTTTTCGAATTATTAAAACTAAGTGAAAGGGAAATCCTCACCTAAGGGAAATCATTTACACGCCGAAACATAATATGGTATCGTTTTTTATGCATGTGTGTGTGTGCAAAGGAAATTATATATTACGCCTGAGGTCGTAAGCGATAGCTCAGACAATTGTGTGGTAGGGTGGGAATACCGAGAAAATATTCGGCGAACATTGTGTTTCCAAAAGTATAATATTCACCACAGGAAAGACGATTTAAAAGTATATTATCGTGTAAGAGTATCGCTTTTCAAAAAAGCTGCAAACATATACAACGTCCGTTTACCACTGACAACCGACAGGCGGCGGGTCGCATCGCATATCAGATAATATTGTGTGTTATTATTCAAATGGGGGGGGGCGTGTTCTCGGAGGAGGTGCTTGGGGGGTGTGCTTAGTATACCTAAATTTTTAATACCATCTGCACGGCTAATCCATACGTCATCGGTGTGCTTGGATAATTTTGATCGACATTAACTTGGCACCGCCAAAAAATTTAACCTGAATCGCGCGTATGCATGTATAGGTCATTTCGATCCCTACTCAAATACTTTACAACGGTCGGAGCACGTGAAAAAAATCCCCCTGCCCCCGGACGCGCGCGCGTGCTGCAGACGTTTCTCGTAAATTAATATTCTCCCGCCGAACCAGCACGCACGTAGAACTTTTTTGGCCCAGGTATGATGTCCCATGGTTGTTTAATGCACGCGCACAAAAACCTTATAGTATCTGTTTCGCGAAAAAAGTCTAACCAGAAAGTTTTCACGCTCGCAGCGCCCCACCGTGATAAATCATTTGTGGTTTTATTTTAATTTTTTCATTATTACTCATCACCACCCACCATTATTATCATATTTTTTCTTTTCAACATTATAGCTCAGTGCCCGACCAGTATATCATCATTATTGTTGTTATTGTATAGGAACATGCAAAACACGTTGTAATCTGTTACGGTTGCAGCTCGTGAGATTCACATAACGTGGTGCACAAATAATTTGTAAGGTACCTGTGTAGGTGAGTAAAAGAAATATTAATTTTATCATAGTTACGGGTACACTTAACGCATTTATCAACGTATAATTTTTTTGAGTTCCCCAAGCTCTTTGTCTCACGATAAAATAAAATTAAATTGGAAAAATAACTCATTACGTACCAGACATAAACACAAAATCTTATTTCGACGATCGGCGCACATCGATTGTATTCTAAACGACCGTGTACTAACTAACCGACGTGTCTACGTATACAGCTAACTTTTATATGGCCGCCCGGTTTGTTTAATGGCTAATAGACGCACTTTCCAACACAAAAAGCTGCAAAAAATATTTTTGTCAATTATAGAATATGTCCATAATAACCGATTATAATTTACTATAGAAGTCAAATACATTTTTTTATAATATTTCGGGTGGTTCGCGTGCTCCTGTATACTAAATCACGAACCGCCACTGATCTGTTAATTTTCATTCAAAAATATATAAATAAATAAATAAATAATAATAAGTATTTTAAAAACGGTGAAAACAGTTATACTTAAAATGTTGTATTTATCACTAATAAAATAAAATGTTTTCTAACACTTTATGTTATATTTAGTGAAAGCACTCACTGTAATCAGATAATGCATATTTAATTATTTTTGTATTTATCGTCAAATATTACGATCATTTTTCATAAGTAATGTAAACTTAATGCGACTTATTTCTGTGAAACAAAAAAAAAAAAAAAAAACGAATTCATTGATAAACGATGCTAGTCGCATTAAATTTGCATAAAAGCTGGTTCGACTTAAAAAAGAAACATATTAACATATTTTTTTACTATACTTCGAATCAAATTCAAACGATTCCTGACAGTTGTTTTCTTCAAATCAAATCTCAGGTTAACACTAGCGAGTACTACATGCATTTTGACTGTCATTTTATGCTTCTCAAATATTCTTTTTATTTTTATTTTTTTGTTATGGTTCTTTTCTACGTAGATTCGCCATTTTAATTGTAATAGCAGACCATTTTCGTAATTAAATACACATTGAAATTTCACTTAAACGAATAAATTCTACGTCAACACCTATACTGATGGATATTTTTTTTTTTTGTTGCGTCGAGGTGTACTGACTTTAAATTGTATTTGTCCGTTTGTTAGGAGAAAATTATCTCTTCATAAGTTTTTAATGTTCCACTTTTACGGCACGAACACCATTATAATAGCTCGTTATGCTTTCAACAACAGTAATTGTTTTTCAAACTTAAAATTGTTTAGTTTAATATTTAGAATGCAGACTAATATTCAATTTTTGATACTGCGTGAATTGATGACACTGCATATGTATAAAATATAAACTATACTTTATCTATATAACGTAATGTATGTGCGGAACATACGTATGAATGCCAACTTTTGTGATTCAATTTCGTACATTTTTAAAGATTTATCGATGACTACTACGTAAATCAGAGAATTGGAAAACTCAATTAAAAAAAAATAAAAAATAAAAGGAAAAAAGAGAGTAAAATAGAATGGAAAAAATATAGAAATATAAAGCTTCATGCTTATCATATGTATATATATATATATATATATATATATATATATATACATATGTATACAATATGTTTTGGGGCGTAGAATAATGTCACGTAGCGAATAGTAATGGGTATAAAAATGAGGAGCGAAAAAAAATGTACTGTTGTCTAAAAATTATAACGCACGCACAAGACATTAAGCATAATCTCGTCACCGGTTTGCTCCAACATACACCTAATGCAATAATAGTTTACTAACTTTATTACTGTCCAGATGTTCTTCATTTACGCGTTTAATATATTATTCTGTAAACCCTTCAACTGTGTAGCGGATAAAAAATAACAATAAAAATACAAGTTTAGTTTATTTCCCTCTCCCGGAGTAAATGTACCATAAAAATAATATTATTATATTGTCTTTCCAATATTTATTTATGATTAAAATCATAAGACGGCGCTGTGGGTATGCAAATCTACTACGTCCATGTTTACATAAAAATATTATTATATTATTTATGGGCAATAATTATTGTTATCGTTACCAATGGCTTAATGATTGAACTCGTCATAACTCGTAATAAACTGAATAAAAAATAAAAATACTTTTATGCGTGTGTTTTACCGCTGAAAATATATTTTATAAATATAATTAGTTTTATGTTTTTTTCACGACAGTTATTTTTTTTTTTTTCATGGAGATTTTATGGTTTAGAGTGTTATAGAGTTTAATGTTGGTTTTCATATTTGGGGTTTGTTTTTTTTTTTGTTCCATTTTCAGCGTGTTATTGAACAATTTTTATATTATTCGACAACAACCCTTGGACACTTACCATTTTTTTCTTTTAGCTCTGTCCTTTCTGAATGCATGCTGACACTATTTAAATTAAATTTTATAACCCAGCGTGTCTTTTTGAAGGTTTTAGATCAAACGATATTAAACATTAAAGTGTTTTGACGCTTGGTTGATTCAGACAATTTTACTCTAAACAGAAGTTCGTAATTATTTTTTAAATATTAATTACTTATACCATGCTTTGTATACGATTATAAGTATTATCATTTCAGTTAATTTGATCGTTCATGAATAAAATATTGAAACTGAAAAACAAATAATTTTTGTAATAATCACTAATGTATAACTTGTATATTCATATAACTTTTTTATTTGAGCCACACTGAAATAAAAGGACGGAAATTGCATTCCTTAAATATTGATTTATTTTCCCTGAACAAATCACATAAGATTTATTCTTCCGGATTCAAGTGAACATTGATTATTCATAATTTCGTAAATCCTTTCAAATTATAACATAATCGTAATTCTAAAATAATATTAATTTATCAGTTAATGTTAATTTTTATTTGTCTACAGTCCTATACATCGTTTAATGTTTATATACTGTATATAATACCTGGTTTTTAATAAAAAAATAAATATTGTTTCAATGAATTTCTTTAGCGCAAAGTTTTTACGGTAAAAGGTCACTTTTTTGACATTTTCATTAACATAATGTTACATTAATTAACAAATACTATTCATATTTATACTTAAAATGATTAGTTCATGATGAAAATGCAGGTATTAAAACCTTTTACCTCACACATAATTTTTAAAAATATACAAGATTACTATAGAATAATATACAAAATTATATTAATACCATATTCGAATTTAACTGAATCTGATTTGAGTAATATAATGTAGCGTAAATGGTATTCGAATTTCAAATAGTTGTTCAAGATTTACTTTTTTTTTATCTGTTAGTGAAATGCAAAAAACACAATGCCTGCAAGGAAATATTTAAAAATAAGTTCATTGAACAAATGTAATCTGTAAAAAAATAAAATAAATTCCCTAGTGCAGAAACAAAATCATTCATGAAAACTGTTCTTAGAAAATATTTACTAAAAAAAAAAATATATAAATATATTTATATATATTATAATTATTATACAGATTATGTATGTTGTACTCAATCGTATTAAAATTAAATTGACTAATAGCGTCATCGTAATACTATTATTAAAATGTTAAAATTCAGTACAGTTTCAACGTTTTCGAATTAAAGTGTTATTCACATAAATTTATTTTTTTTCCTAACGTTTTGTTGTTAGTCATTATTTTATATTTAAAGAATTGCTTACTTATATCTTTTTTTTTTCATATTGATAATATTTTATGAACTCGGTTACTGTTTTTTGTAAAACACATATTTACAGTCATACTGGTTCATCCACATGTTGAAAACGTTTTATGTTAATATCCACATGCTCTTGATGTTAATAAGTATGACATTTTACTATGAAGTAAGTCGATTAAATCAATCGATAAACCCATTATCACATATTGATGATATTTTTTTGATATGTTTTTACGAAACATTTAAAAACTAGTTTAAACCGACCCAAAAATCTCATTAAAAAGATCACAAAAATTTGATGGTCAAAAGTTTCGAGAGTACTTTTTCATTGTCTAAAAGCTATAACAAAAACACACGACAGATGTTATGAAGTTTTCAAAACTATTATGCATATACTAAAACACGACCTGTAAATGGAAAAAGCACAAGCATCTATTTCGTGTCCTGTGGAATTAAAACAGTAAATATGTTTATATTTTTATTATAATTATTGAATTTTAAAGACGAATCGATGTTGGAAACTTCAAACGGATATACTTTGACCGTAGGCAATTTTTTAGTGAAATGTGATTGCAGTAAATCTCTGAAACGATTGGATGAAAGACAGAAAAAAAAATCGAAATTAGGACAAGCCTTATAAACATGAGAAGCAAGAGAAATCGAATATATACTCGTACAAATACATATATGTGGAAATGTATTACTTTAATTCTAGCGAATAATGTTTTATTCCACTTCAAATAAATTATATGCTTATAAAAGTAAGAAAAAAATTATTTCTTTCCAACACTAATTTATTTCTTGTCGAAGCACAGAGGGGGGGGGGGGAAATCATTTCATTCGTTCTTGTATTATTAGCACTATAATAATGCGTACGCGTTAAATCAAATGTAATTTGTATCTGTTATTTCACACGAAACGATAAATTTAAAATCACATCAAACAAGTGTTATATATTTTCACTGGAATATAAGACATTTTGTATTGGATTTTAGACATTTTTATCAAGTATATTTTTTCTCTTTTCATCATTTAATTTTAATTTGGCAAAAACTTTATTATAGTTACTGATTTAATATGCTTTACTACAAATGCTTATTCCAAAAGTAATGAAATACTCATTAATTTACATATATGAATAAAAAAATATAATAAATGTTTTATTTTTAACACAAAAAATCCAGTTATGGTGAATACTATCATAATTAGTATTACAATACTGTTTCATGTGGGAGATAAATAATGATCTATTAGAGAACCAACAAATAAACTACATCTACATTGCATAAATCCTACATTAAGTACGTTTTAAATACTTTTTGGTAGAATTTCTATGAGTTTTTAATGTCATAAAAAAATTAAACCCAACTGGGTTAATAAGGAATAAAATAATTTTATGGTCTGTAATCTGATTTTGTTGCAAGATTATTTTTTTGGAATTGAACACCATAAAGAAAACCATAGAAATATACCTTTTTATTTTTTTTTAATCTTCTTGGCATGATCAGCACATTATTTGCTGTTGGAAATATTTTAAATATTAATCCATTTGGAAAATAGGCAGTATGTATAGTGAATATTTAATTACAGGTTTTATATTCGAGATTAAAAAAGAAAAAAACATGAAACTACCACTTTTCTAGATTTTCCTTGACGTGTACATAGTAGGTGGTAGTCCTGGTGCTAACCATATCCCGTTCACCGTTTGCACGCAAAGTAAGACAAAAAAAAAAAAAAACTCTATGAGTTTTGAATCCCATTGACGTTGAAATATTTGATAGTTTGAGCACCATTCAACAATAAGAATTTCAAATGTTGTTTTCCATACATAATCTTTTTTTTACAGAACTCTATAAAGGTTTAGTAAAAAAAAAATTAATATTAGGAATCCAGGTTAGGTATGATTAATTAAACCACACTTAATAAAAAATAACAATAGAAATAACTCAATAAAATTATTCATAATTACTTTTATTATTTTGGTATTGGTTACGGACAGTTTGTTCTTTCGCCCGTAATAATATACGTTGCATTAGTGTTCGTCTGTCGAATGATGAACGGGATAAAATATTTTATCGTCCAACTATTGCCGATGTAGTAAACGGCATCGAAATGAGGAATGACTGTTGCCGATACTAGAACGACGTAACGCATGTCACGACAAGACCAATTATTGGTCGATGCGAAAATCGATTTCAACGGAAAATTTAACACCCGTCCGAGCTTACGTACTGTTACGTAGTGCCTTTAAACTTGCCGTTTATACATATATACATTATGCATGCGTGTACTTCGTTTACTCCGCATAGGTATTTAAGGCAGAATACACATTGCGCAGTATCTACAACGCTATATTATTCTATTCTACTGAATTCAGGTTATCCGAACCATAATAGGTGAAACGAAAATTGAAACACATTATAATTATCAACAATGCTATCAAAAAAATACGAAAAACATTAAATTACAACCTTATGCGTTGATATCTCGTCGAAACGATAAATTATATAATCTGATCGTTTAAGAGAAAATAGTGTCGCGTAATACTTCGGAAATTTCTAATATTGTTCTGCGAACAACAGTCAGTCAGAACTTAAATTCAACTAAAACGTAAAGATATATCTTTATAATTTTTAATATATGTATGTGATCAATGATCATTGATCATCTTGATTCGTTCGAGCAATAACGACATATTGTTGACACTAATGAAAAAAATTTAAAAAAATTTAACCTCTTGGGTAATGATCAATTATTAAATTAACTCGTATTATGATAATATACTTTCATAAAATCGTTCGGTAGTTATTTTTTAGTCCCAAATCAACTTAAATCATTATTAACATCAGCCATAATTTACCTATCGTGTAATTATTTGTTTTTAACAACTAACGTATGAGCAAATAGTGGAATACGAAAAAATGTGTACCGTCGACCGACAATCATGTCACGATTAACTGTTTTCTAGTTCGTCTTCGATTGAACGGATAAAGTTTTAACTCAAAACTTAAGCTCAACTATTTTATGTACGTAAGCAACAAGAAAATATTACGATGCATACGGTAAAGATAATAAATAAGATGCGCAATGGGAAATCATATGGAAAATCGAATAAATCCGAATATGATTAGGTACAGATATAAATAGGTGTATTTTAAACTAGTGATGGGAATGAAATCTTGATCCTTCTAAAATCTGCAAAATCCGGATTTCGGATTTTAGACTAAAAAATCTGAATTTTTGATTTAAAAATTTGAGATTTATTATTGCAAATGTCTGTATTCTAATAATATAACATTCATTACATCACTTTTTAGTCGTTATTTTATTTCTTGAATAAGATGATTATGGTCTAAAAAGATATCTTAATAATTGGTAAAAACTTCAAGTTTTACGTACCATTATTTTTGGAGCTACAACTAATCATAACTAAAATTTATTTTATGATATCCGACTTATATATTTATTATTACACAAATATTTTTACATGAGATTCTTAATTAGTTTAGGTTAAAATATCATTTGATTTTGAGAAAGTTTAATTATTTTGTATTTACTATGAATAGTTCTTGAAAAAAATACTAGTTCAATTTTTTCAAATCCGAAATCCGGATCTTAAAATCCGGATTTCAGATTTCGAATTTCAAAAATCCGGATTTCAAACTTCGGATTTTTTCCATTACTATTTTAAACATGATAGATTTCGGTTGTTCGTCTCTGGAACGATAAAACGTTGTTTCTCGCACAGCGAGAATTGGTTTTTCGCTGTCACGGCGGGTCGAAGCCGAACAAGAGGACATGTCCGCCAGAGGTACAAAAACCCGTGGTCGCCTCAAGTGGGCTGTCAACTCTGGTCGTCAACGGTACAGAATGGGGTGCGGAGGGTGCACATGGTTTATTCAATAGCAGTATAAACACACAAACCACCCTCCGGCCCTGAAGAGCGTAAACTTCAACGAAGCCATCGTCCGGGATTTCCAGTCGACCGGTACAAGTGCCCTGGGTCGACATCAAAAGCGCATGGGATGTTTAAGCCGAGGGACGCGGTTCACGTTGTGCGCCAGCTAGTTCCGTCTGACGCGTGATACCGTTACCGCGGTGCAGTCGCAGCTTGTCGAGGACGCCGTTGCTCGCGGTCCTGCGGAGCGGACGGGATGAATGAACGAACGGAAGAATCGAATAAATAAAGGAAAATAAAGGAAAATTAAAAAAATAAGCGAAAACTGTATACGTTTATACGTACGTGAACAACCGTGACGATCGGAACAATCACCGGACAGGGTGGTCTTGGGCCGATATTTCGCGTGTAAAAGCGTTACGGAAAACGATATTAACGTTGAATGTTAACGAGCGCGTGTTGCATGTTACGTTTTTCGATTCAAACCTATTGGGATTTTATCGATCGTCTGAGTCGGCCGGGGCCAATATCACTGCAGGATGTAACAGGACGTTTTTGTCCGCGACCACGCGATCGCATTTACTGACGTGCGATCACACCCGTGCCCGAATATTCGTTTCGTTCGCGCACGAGACAAACGACCTACATCGTCCGATACGTCGCCGAAAAAGTCAACTCTTTAGACATCACGTGTTGAAACTATATCCACACGCGTAACGTGTGGGATGAAGATCCGAAAAAAAAGAAAAAAAATATCATCGGTGCACTCGGTTTTGTACCACGCAAAGCTTACCCGCCGATACCGGTAAGCATTTTTTTTTTCGAATGTAAATAATCATTGCGGGATTCAACAAGCAAGCCGATCGTTTTATTACGGCGGCTCGTCGTGTGTTCGCCGATCACCGTTCTGTTTCACTAACCGCGAATTCAATTATCGATTTTTCGTGATGAAACGTTTCAATGAAAACGGTTCACAAACACTGCAGACGGTCGCGTGGTGGAAATATGTCCTCCCGGGAAATATTACTACGCTATGTCGTGACGTCTGCCAACGTGCTCCGAGCATGAACAATAAATAAGCCAATATTATCGTGTTATTAACGTGTCCGCAGAATCGAGAACACTGCCTGCATACTAACCCTGAATCAATTGAAATATATATTGAACCCTTCGTCTGTGCACTGGGTCTTTTATGGTACAACCGAAATTTCGAAAATACATTCGTTTCCAATTTCGTCACTTGTAAAATTTTATAAAAAATGTAATTATTAATGAATGGTAAAACAAAAACTTCAGGATCATAAAGAGCAACCCTCAATTAGTAAATTTAATTTTTTTCACATTTTTCACAAGTGTTTCTAGTACTAAAAACATGCCTGTCCATTTATGCCCCAGTGTAGAGAAGAAGTCTCAAAAAATAAGTATACAGATACGAAGGGTTAATCATGTTAAGTAATAGCTGAAATCATATCGCTTTTACTTCGCGAGGGATACCGGAACATTTTTACAAGCGATTACGTGTTGGTAGTGTTTCATTATACTTTCCCTTTGGACGATTAATTTTTCCCACAGGTTTAACAATTAATGTATATAAAATATTCGTATGCAAAGAGCTATACTCACATTTTATTTTTATATAGTTGCATAATTTACAAAAACAAATAGTCGTCTTTTTTTATTCATATTAAGAAATTTGTTTTTCCTTTTTGTTATCTCCAAGAAAGCTTTTAACATACTTTTAAAATTCACTCCAAAACTTGAATCTAAATTATTTATATTCCTTTTTAATATGATTGAAGTTCTCGGTACCTATAAATAATAACTTGGTTAAAATATTGGTTAAAATATACATGATGTTATTTTAGATTGACTTAATTATTATAATGTTCCAAAAAGTTTTCAACTGAATTGTTTAGAATAAATGGTTTTTTTTTATGATAGAAAAACTCGGTCTAATATTATACACTCTGTCCACCAAATAGTTTTCATACTTCATTTTACGATACAAAAATCCCAATATTATTTTTTGGTTGTGAAAATCCCATGATTAAATAATGTTCATCGTTTACTTCAAATTCTTGTAATATACAAGCATCCGTCTCGAATACAATCGGTTTCGAATGTTTGTAGTTTTCCTGAAATCACATTTTAAAATATAATTTACTTGGACTCAGAATTTGAATAAGTTTTCTTTATTATGCAGTGATGCAATTTGCAATACCATGCAAATCAACTCTATTCTTCTTTCTTCAAAAAGACAATGGTGCATGAATTAAAACAAACAAGAGTTGCAACTTTAAATATTAGTATTTAATTTAAGTTTAAATTGAGATAACTATATATATATGTGTGTGTGTGTGTGTGTGTGTGTGTGTGTGTGTGTGTGTGTGTGTGTGTATGTGTTGACATTGTATATTTATGAACTTTTATTAAATAAATGAAAAAAAAAAAGAATTCTTAAATACATCAAGTATTATATGTATAAAAACAATACATCAATAATTATTTCCATTCTTATATCAAATATAAACTGGAAATTTTGTTCATTATACTTGCATTGGTTGTTTCCATAACAAAGCAAATATTATTACCATAAATTTATTAATTTATATAATCTTATTTATTTGTTTGTGGTATATTATTAATAAACTTTTCCGATACACTTTTATTAAATTATGTAATGGTGACACCTATAGTTTTAATTCAATTATCTTTATATTTTATTTTATTCTTTTTATCATATCTGCAATGTATCTTATATATTATTGATTCGTATTATTTAAAATAACCAATACTACTAAATACCCGGACATTAACAAAAATATATAAATATTCATTTATTATAATTCGTAGGAGTTTCGTCTATAGAGGCGGTAAAGATTTCTTTTATTTCTTATTAAAGCAGAAATACGAAGGATAAAATAAATTATTATAATTGCTATTGTTTTTACAAGCTAAATGGAAATATTTTGTTAGTTTAATTTAATTAAATACAAACGGTAGTTTATTATCAAACGAAATGATAATGTTCAAAAAAATACATGTAATTTCATCCGATTATATTCATCAAACGGATTGCGTATACCTAAATTAATGCCATATTTTAAATGTTGTGTCTACAGGGGTGGGACACGATTCCACAAAAAAAGTGTACATTTCCCGTTTCCAATAAATTATATTTTAACCGATACCCATTTTCACCAAATAATATTTTTACCGATAACCGTTTCCATCAAATCATTTTCAATTACAAAACTCACTAGTTGAATTTATTTTTCACAATATTATGTGTGTTAGATGTTGGTCCATATTGAACTCTGCAATGAATTTAATTTTGTTGACTTTTCTTAACATTAAAATAAAATACGATAGAAATAATTTAATAACTACCCGCCAGTATTGAAGAGACGAAGCATTATCTATGTAGCATAATATAAATTATTTATATATATATATATATATATATATATATATATATTTAAAAACCTTTAACCTAAATAAAGTTCTAAAAACGAGTATCTTCTTATATTTTTATATCGATTATATTATTAAATCAAAGATATTCCGCTAACATGATATCAAACTACTCTACTAGTATTTCAGTCTATGAACAGTGTGTTTAAATGTTTAAAGAAAATAATTCATGTACTTGTAAGTGATATAAAAATCGATTTGATGAAAACGAATATCGGTCAAATTATAATTCGTTGAAAACGGGTGTTGATGGAAAAGGGAAAAGTACACTTTTGGTGAAAATGTGTTACGCCCGTCTACAGTGATGTGAAAATAAATCCTCAGTCCCGTCATCGTTTTAAAATGTATTTAGGTGTGGTGTATCTGTGTATTATTGCGATCAAAGTTTAATTATGTAAATAACGATGGTTTTGATTTTTCCTCTCAGGTTTTTCATTTCGAATTCCGTAAAACGCGTACACCGTTCGACGACTGCACCTGGTCACTATTTATCACAAAACAGAAGGCTCACCGGAGAAATGTTTTACAGTGACGGTCATTGATCGCCTTAATTTTAAGCACTGCGCAAAAATCAACAAGGTCTGTGGGCGAGGAATCGGTGCTAGTTTCAAACATAAACCTTTTTATTATTATTAGTATTTTTTTTTTTTTTTTTTACTCAAATATAAAAACCCATATCACACGTGTACCTGCTTCAAAATGTTAAGCATGCGATTTTTAACCGTTGACCACATACTCTCGAACCGTGAACGCTACATTCTTCCACTATGATTAGCATATATTATATAAATATGTAACTATGTATGTATATATTAAATCAATGTATATAGTATTACTATTGTAGTTGTAAACGAAATAGACACTGAAGTCGATTCATTCGAAATCACATTATTTTGTGGTTCATAAAAACACTGGAATATTTCTAAAATTATTTTACCTATTTCCGGTTTGTATTTTGAGGATAAACTTTGATTTCCTGTATGCTACGTATTAGATCACCGTAATAAACATTTATGAATCGGTAGGAAATCACTGGACTCGAGTATTGTTCATATTCGAAAAGCTTAAGATCTCAGCATCACGTATGTTTTTTATTTCTTTACTCTATTGAATCGCCGTGTCTTTAAAAACTATCGTGATCGTTACTATAAAAATTATACTGGCATCACATATTTTTACAAACTCCCAACCAACGAGTGAGCAATTTTTATGCTCCATAGCGCCATGATGGCTGGATGGGGGGTTGGGTTGTTCAGGAGATGTTTAAAACATCGTGTTTTTCGACGTCGATTTGGATGCCGCCGTAATTTCGTAGCCAATCGTCTCATATTTTTTACCAACTGCAATGCGCGACCGTTGGTCTATAAACGCGTTCGAATTTGGGGTATTACAGAAACGTCCAACGTGCGACGGTTCCTAAAGGCCGTACGATTTGTTTCGCTCGTTGCAGTTGGCTAGTGGCAGAAGTTTTCTCGAGGGTAGCCACAGGTGTCGTGTGCGATGTTTACGCGAAAAAACTTAAAATAATATCTAGCAAAAATATATAAATGAAAAAAAAAAATAAAAAAAAGAAAAAAAAGAAAATACCATTAATAAAAAAATAAAAATTATAGAAAAACTCGGGCAAGAAACTTTATAAAGCCATTCCTGCCGAAATCAATAAGGCGAAAACATATTGTGTGGATGTACAATAGGACTGAATTTTTAAAAAAAAATATGTAGGTATTGTGTATGTGAAAAAAAAAAATGAAAAATAGAGTAGAATAACGAAACCGAGAAGAAGAAAAAAAGTGATTATGAAAAATTGTCTCCGTCAGCAGCTGATGTTAATAATATTATATTGTAAGATTTTGAGTTTCCGTCTTTTGAAAGTCATTTGCCTGTGTACAATGATTACCGTCAACGTTTCACGTATTTTTATGATTCACTCCCGAACGAGAAAAAAAAATTAAAAAAAAAGCCCAATCGTATTGTGAAGGAAACTTATTATTATTCAAAAATGGAAATATGTATATGTTTTTATATTATGTATAGTATTTGAACTACGATTACTGTTGTTCAAATTCTCATCTCTTTTTTTTCTTTTACTAAACCATTGAAATAACAATTTTTTTCATCATCGGCTATTCGGAAATTCCTCGCTGACTCTGGAATCTTTTTTTTCCCAACCACCCAGACACTTATATACAAAAACACGACTTCCAAAGATTTGAATATAAATGATAGTGTACGATTCGTGGTTTTCTTTAATAAATTCGTGGAATAAACTTCCTCTCCGATACTATGCGCACTGTCAGTTATTTTGGGAAACAGTCACGTTATTATTATTTTTGAATGTGAAATAAAAAATTATTTAATTTTAACACAACCGTCCTATATTTATATTATGTATAAATGTGTGTGTATGTATACATTATTATACTGTCGGACCGCAGGTCGTTTTGAAATAAATTAACATTTTATGCAATACTATACCGCTTAAATAATTATAACAATATTGTAATGAACATCGAAATGGCATAAATTATAAAAATACAAGTATTACATCTGCAGCTGAACAATAATAATCATTACTATCGGTTTTTGTTAAAAGTACAATATTATACCACGGGAAAACAATGATCAAAATTATCCGACAAGCGATATCGGATACATGCAGACGTTTCGGTATGACCATCTGCCACCATATGTGTGTTATTCTCAAATGAATGGACTTTTAAAAATGTTTTTCAGTTATCAATCCTGCTCATCCGTAAAAGTCATAAGCTTCAAAACGTTGCAAAGGATATTATATTTTTAAAAGATTTCATAACGGTTCTTTAAATCCGGCGGTAAATATAATGTACAGAACTTCGAGGCGTGCATAAAATATATATATATATATATATTGTATATTCTTGTATTATAAACGCATGTAATACGACTTTTCAAACATTCTGCAGCGCGGTGAATTGGTTACACGTGCAACACCTGTCAATCGAAAATCTCTACACGTATGCCTGATTTCACAAAAAAATTTATATTTACTCTGATTCCAACGCTTCAACTAAACAGAGTTTAAACCTATTTCCTTCCGACATACTATCCATCAGCTTTTCACGGCACTACAAATTTTCCAATATAATGAAACACCTATAAACCTATATTATACGGTCATGTAAATGAAAAACTTTATTTTTAGATTACCATGATGCTCTTGTCAATAAAATAATGTTTACTTAAAAATCGTGAAAATATGTTACAAGCATTACAATATGAAGTTTTGATGAAATAAAATATTTCAATAAAATTCGTTCAACTATATTATAACTCAAACAAATTACGATAAAACGACGTGTGCAATTTTTCCATCTAAAAATATCAGTTATTATCACTAGAAACAGTTGAAACACAAACTGATACTTATATTAGCATTAATGCTAAAAGAGTAATAATATTAACTATATAAGAATACGGAGGTTGATCCACCCGATTTCATCACTCAGATTCGCTTCTCAGAACTAATAGTATTCATTTATTTTAAATGCATAAGAACAGTTCATTAGTATCAGTCATTCGTTTCTATATGCTACCATACCCTAATATTTCGGTTTTATTTTCATAGTGCAAAAAACTGTGTTAATGTGACTGAATAATATATTCACATTGATATTAAATTACTATATCTTTTATATTTTATATTTATCCCAAAACAAAATTTAAACAACAAATACAAATATTTGAGTTTGTACAACAAATATTTAACCTAAATTATAAAAAAATTGTAATACCTAGAAGCAATATTGTGTACTTTCTTCCATTACTCTTATTCAAATATTTAAAATGTGTACACGTTTAATGCTGTTTACCAATAGATTGATGTATGCAGTGAATATTGATATGTTCTAAAATTATAAATTATGTTTATTGTTTGTATTTCAAATGTATCAATTGTGATTTTTACCATTTTGAAAAAAATTATAGTAATAAATAAAATCGTTTTCATAGTATAAGAAACAACTGAAATGCGTTTAGGTCATTCAAAATCATTCTAAATCCAGTGGTAAATTTCCACGAACTAATAAATTATTGTTAAAGAAAGTTAACACGATATATATCCGATAAATTTCTCCTATCTATCACAATATTATAAAGCGTATTGACTTAATGGGAACCGAAAAACTTTGGACTGTGATTAATATCAAAGTTTGCAAACCATGTATATTGTTCAGCAATAGAAGTGCATTACCAGTAAACGTTTCATCATCGATTACTCATTTACTCATTATTAAATTCGGTATTATTTACAGATGAGCTACTTAATTATTTTCATCGATAATCGTTCGTGAGTAATCGGTATAAAATAGTGTACGCGCATTTGATCGATAAATATACATATATATGCAAACTCACAGACTTCCACCTTTGGTCCGACTAGTGGCGCATTATTCGCAAGTAATATGCGAACAGTACCGAGTGTAAAATCCTTTTACACGTTTAATTAACCGTACAGTGCAATTAGTAGATTACATACAACGTACGAATTATATACCTACTTATTAAATAATGAATATGACATACGGTCCGTTGCGCATATTAGCACGCGTATAGATAATGGCTTTGTCGCTGTAATGTAACTAACTCTTGTATCCTACAACACTGACTGTGGTAAAAAATTGCGTAACCAAACAACTGAACAAGCCAATCAATGGTCGGGCGAGCACGTAAAAGTGTTCAAAATTAATAACATTAAGATTGGATTGCAATAGCGATGCGAAAATTCCTAGATGATTAAATGTCAACAAAAATGATGAAGTGGACTGAATTTCACATTAAACTCGATCCCAGCAATATATTATATAGTGCGCGGCAGAAACGTTTCAAACGTGATACAAGAGTACCAAACAAAAATGGCATTATATTCAAAAATATTATAATAACTCATTCTATTGACGGTAAAAAAAAAAAATAAAAATAAATCAATAGGAAACATTTAATAGCAAGAGTAATACTAATTTTAAACTGCATTTTTGATATGATTAAAAACATTTTCAGTTTGTATTGTTTAAAACGTAAGTCAATATTATTGTAGATGAATCGTACACGCGTGACCCAAGGGAAACAAAAAAGTTGACGGTTGGTGATACAACTGTGCAAATTGTGCAACACTCGTAGTTCGTTGACATATATTTAGAAATAATTGAAAGATATTTCAAATTGTTTTCTCTTTGCAAAACCAAATTTCCTTGATAATTGACGTGATTGGGTCTTGTTTGTTTTGTTTTTTCGCCAATAAATCTGATATTGACGGTTAAAAAGATTAAATGATCGGGTGATTTATTAAATATAAAATATATATTTTAAGTGTACACAATATGTGTGTTTGAACTCTCGGTATTTCCAATAATATGCAAGACGTAATTTGGTCTACGGGCTTTATGTGAAACGCATAACAATTACTTCGATCTCACCATTACTACATACAGTGTATTTCTGTGTATATATTCGTTTTGTAAACATGCAAACAGTGCACTGCGACGATAATCGCTCGTAATTCATTTGATCTATTCTAACGTCATAAGATATACGACTTTTTGCGTACATATTATTTACTTTCGTATAGTTACGTTCGCAAGACGCATCAATCTCGAATCGCGTAAAATTGCACGTCGTAAACGGAACAATATAACTATGTTATATATATACAACGTTAAAAGCGTAAATTCACGTTGAACGGGTCGCCGCGTGCCGTTAAAAGCGCGCGTGCAAAAAAAAAAAAAAAAAGTAATAATAATAAAATTATTAAAAAAAATAAATAAACGAGAGTTCTTAACTCATCGTCTCGTTTTCGTGGAGAATTAAAGGAGTCGTTAGTTTTAAAAAATTACGTTAATTAATTATAATATTATTTTTATTCCTTAAACGTAGTAGCTACGCATTTAGTCGTAAGACGTTTGCGCTCGGAAGCTCGAGAGCATTCATTCATCGCCGACGGGAGAACGGACAGTAGTAGGCGCACAGCTGCCCGGAGCCGCGGACCCGACGGTTAGTAATGCAGTTCGGTACTTAGTGCGTTGTATATTATGTTAAAGCACTCGCGTTCAAGAAATGTGAGTGATAATGTGCACCGTACAGAGTGTGTTGATAATGGCGGCGAACGAATAATTAACCTGCTCGTAGTACGCTGTACATTAAGTAATTACGCATTTTCTTCGCGTTCAACAAACATCATAATATCATGCGATTTCAACGCTCGTCGTATATCGAATAAATAACGTAACTCGGCGAATTGCACCCCGCGAACGTGTCGTTCGCATTGCACGTCGCAACGTTGGTACAACGTGACAGCGTAATGGTCGTGTAAACATTTAAAACTTTGTTCAATGTAAAATCGGTAATGGACGGGGGACAAACGTTGCGGAATGAATGCTGCAATCATAAATATTATTATTGTTGCTATGCAAAGTAGATAAAACGTATAATACGTAGTTTAAAACGGCCTAATTCGTTTCGTATTACCAGTGCACGCCGACGGTCGTAAATCATGAACGATACCATCTGCTGCATCGTACCCGGTTCGCGTTCGAGAGACGTCACGCGATAAACGCAAACGGGCAGATGAAAGCGGATCGCGACGAACGAGTCGTGTGTACCGGTTCCCACGCGGAAATCTTCGCGTCCTCCGACCGCTGCCCGTACTTCAAACGCTTCGCGTGCACGACGAGTGTGTCCACTCCGATAAGGTTTGTCTCGCGATCTCTTCGTACCGCGAACAGCACCTGCGTCCCGCGTGAGCGAACTCGACGCGAAGTGACGGGAAACCATCGAACAAATGGAAACCCATAGAAATCGCCATTTTCATTAGTTCGTCAAGTCTTTTATTTTTATTTCTTCGTTGTGAATCGGTTTGATCCCGTGATCAGGTACGTTCACGATACGCAAAACGCGACCGTATAGGATTGACGTTTTGCAATTTTTGTTGTCGACAAAGTTCTACGATAACATCAGCTGCAGATTAACAACAGTCTAGCAACATGCTCGGATACGTCCACGGTTACTGCTGTCGATTCTCTTCGATTCGATTCGGGTTCCGTTCGATTCGGCCTAACACGTACCAACGAGGTCGGGTGCACGTACACCGGTGCGTCCGAATCGCATGCAAAAAAAAAATATACATAAATCGGAATGTTCGAATTGCATGCTAGGTCTCAGAGGGTTCTGTCCGAATTGCATGCCGGAAAGTCATGCGTTTGGGCGAATTTTTAAAAATTGCAATGTGTTTGGGCAATTAAGCATTGAGCTTTTTTAAATTTTTAAAATTTAATTTTTAAGCTATAAGTATGTATACGTACGTATGTATAGATATTTAATGATGTCCAATACCAGATAACAATATTATTATATCGATAAGATAGAGTATTGACTATAGAAATAGAGTAGTATAGACGATCAACTTTAAAATTGTATGATGTAATTTCTAAAATATTACCTATTACAAATAAGAAAGGTAGAACTGATGTCGAAATGAGAGGGAAAATGGATTGATAAAATACAGCATCCCAGGATATTAAAAATAAATAATAAAAAAAATTGCTAAAATCGAACCGGCATGCGATTCTGACATTTTTTTTTTTTTGGCATGCAATTTGGATGGAGCCACGTCACACATATATGAGTACCGTTCATAATACGAATATAAAACATTACGGTTAGTCACTAGACAATTATTGTATCCGATTTCGTACGAAATAATTTTGCTGTACCGTACCTATACATTGAAATATATACATAAATATGGATTTTTTAAACGATATACTTATAGCAACCCGTAGTTTGAAGACCACTGTCCTACACACGTGTGTTGTACAGCGAACGAAAAAACTGTGCGTGCATCGCGGACGAACGGAACGATAATGTGGATGACGAAGATTCCGTTTCGCGAAAAGCGAATGGCACGTAGAACACGTCGCTCGGTGATATCGAACGCCGGCTAGACTGAACATTGGTACGGTACAGGGATTTACATAAGTAAATAGGACGGTCGTTGCGCGAGCGTTGCGATTCGTTCGGTCGGGCGTAGTTTTGTCCGCTTCCTCAGCGTGCAGATGAAACCGTATCGACGTGATCGTCCTAACCTCGCGGTGAACGGAACGATACACAGCGCGTTTTTGTTCAGTCCGTGCGACACACCCAGGACCGGATCATAATACGAGGGCGCTATTGTTTTTAGTGAGGCCTTTTCGCAAGAAACGATTCCATTTTTTTTTTATTCTTAGTAATTTGTAATAAATATTGATTAAAATAATTTAAGTTTATTTGTGTACTGTTGAAAATTATAATAACATTTTATTGTTTTAACATATTAATTTGATGCCATTCTATATGGAAAAAAAATTTGGCAGCTGCTTATTGTAGCCCCTCTCAATTTGCGGCCCGGGACTATAGTCCTCATCCCCCCTGGTCCAGCTCTAGACACACCGCTGATCGTTGCATCTTTACGACAACCAATCGGAGTGTAACGTAGCTTGTGTGAACGATCCGACGCAATAGTTATCGGTCGAAGTTTCGTGAGATTGAATTACGATTGAACATTCCGGTACGGTTCGAGTACGCGATCGCATTATTGTTGGTCCGATGTTACCACGTTACCGATAGAGTTGGTTTTTCTCTCCTTCCGTTACGTTGTTACCAAAACTGAAACGTTTACGTCGCAACGCGGGACTTTCTATTGCATTATATTTATCTATTTCGTGATTTCCGATACACGTGGTATAATTAATCGTCCTTCGCCGCCGACGACGTTTTGATTTCAATACAATCCATCAAAGTCCCGGTGGCGATGAAAAATGTCGTTGCCTTTTCCCGGAAAGACCTACCGCGGCAACGTAAAAGGCCGTGGAAAAAAATGATCGTGCGGCAAAAAAAAAAAAAAAATATGAAAATAAAAAATGTACGTACGCAGTTCGCTTGCGGTGAAAATAATAAACATGTTTTAAACTTCCGGACAAATTGAGCGATCCCGCCGTTAGGTCCGTCGTAAATTCCAGTCTTTTGTGAAATTTAACGCCACCAGCGGTTTGGTCTCGTATTCAATGCATCAACAACAATCGATCACAGACCGAAGATATCTCGGGAAATTCGGCGCGCAGATAGATATAACCCCCAGCCGTATTGAAATCGCATCGACGATGCGTGATCAAACGTGAAAACGACCATTGCCCATCGACCGTTGACTACATGCTATAGAATACAACCAGCTCCTTTGGTAAAGCGTTTCAAAAGGAAAAAGACCGAATATTATATTCGTTTTCTGATGTACGACTACAACACGATTTAGGTTCTCTGCTGCGTTTTCACTGCTCGTTATTCACGCGATATTAAAACATAAAGCGATGGTTTTCTTTTTCTTTTCGTTATACGTTTCATGTTATTACGCGATTCAATTCTGAATATATTTTCAAACTATTCCAATAAAATTATAATATATACTATATGGGTAGCCATTGCATCTCGTATATGTACATGGTTTAAGTATATGAAAGTAGAGTTTAAATTCCTACCGTAAGAACGCAGTGCTGAAACATCCATTTGAACTACTTTGAACCACTAACTTGAACTAGGCCGAATTTTCGTTTTTAGTTATGAGCCAATATCACAGGAATCGGTTTGCTTGTTTTAAACGTCATATTTTACCGTTATACCTATCTGCATTTTATGCGAAAGTTATCGTAATTTTTTCGATATAATCAAACGCATTAATATTATGATGATACGTCTAGTTTTGTACAATTGTCCTAAGAGATTGTCTTTCAGTAAGAATTATTATAGATCTACAATTAATTACGATTAATTGTTGAGCTATAATAGTTCTTACTGAAAGCTCCTAAACCAAAATTAGAAAATAAATATTACGACCATATCTGGTGAGTAGGTAAATACGTACAAAAAGGATCTATATACGTCATCGGAAATATTTTTACTGTACATCGTTAAGTCAGCATCCACCCAAAAATTATTATTACCATTACGAAAGAATTTCTCATAATAACGAGACAGCCATATTTTGTCTCTTTTTTTAATGACATAAATTAAATATTCACGATTCAGAGTAATTAAAAAATCTAAGTTTAAAATAAATGGATTATTAAACTTTATTAATTATGCATACAGCTAACGAAAATAATCGTTTATTTTATGAATACGTGCATAATACGGTTATAAAAACTAGAATATTATGTATTTCGTTTGTTCACAGTTGCATTCTGATATATAATTTTATAATATGAAGGTGGAATAAGGTGTTTCTTGTTTACAACTCGACAAACACTAAATAAAAGTAACAATAACTCGTACTCATTTCAATATGTAATTAAAATTAATATTTCACCTTGGAAGAATAATAAACATTTACCTATTATGGTTATATTTTTTATTTCCATGCGGGATGCTCAAAAAAAAAAAAAAAAAATCCCATTTTAAATTTATTGAATTTTAGTTTTGTGGCGACTGTTTTATAGCATGTCATACACTATTTACTAGAACTTTACAGACATGGATTTAGATATTAAAAATATAGAAACTATCGTAAAAAAGTGTGTACCTTTATAATTTCGTGGTATATATATATTTATATATTTTCTACAAAGTTTATAAAAATTAAATTAGATAAAAATCTAAAAAAATATAAAAATTTTAATATTTTTAATAGCCCACAAACTATTTTTAGATATTATACAATTTATATTAGATGGCGATATAAACGATTAGTTCAGGTCACTATGATTATTATTTTTTGAGTAGCATTCAAAAGCAATTCGATGGCTGTCTCGAACGTGTCGATGAAAACTTATCAGTTAATTAACGTAGGTATGTGTTTGTGTGTGTCGGAAATCACGAAATCGCATCGGATCTTCCTGCTACGCCTTGTACATATGTCGTTATATTTTATTGCACATAAAGCGCATTATACTTAAACATACGTTGAATCGGGTTATCTAATTTCCTTAAAGTGTATGCTTTCCGTGTTCTCGCAAGAAACGTTTTGATATCCATGGCCTATCGATATTTAAGTTTTCCTCCCTTAGCGAACTTTCAGAATATTTAACCTCAACTTCATTGTGGTTTATTTACCGTAGACACTCGGTTTCGAACGAAACCCACATTCGTTTTGAGGTGTGGGAGGGGGGAATGAGTCAGCCCATACGACCGATTAATGAACAAAATCTGTTTCAAATGTCAACGTCATAACTATTTGAAATAACAGCTATACATATCATATCAAATACGGGTATGTGTCGAAAAACATGTAACGCTGTTAATAGTACAATCAAATATAATTTTCGATTACAAAGTTAATCACGCGCGTGAAATATAATCGTTCACACTTTTCAAAAAACATGTTTAAAACGAAATCATCGTTTCGATTGTAAATCGTTGTAAAATAGTATTCAAAGAATTGTATAACATGATATAATGAAATCCAAGTGAAACGCGATACTATTTTTGCAATCGAGTTTTACATGCGTTACGTGGTAAACGGATATCGAGACCATAATAGCCGAACGTTAAAATAACTGTTTGAACGTGCAGAGGACAAGGTGGAGTGATAAATATTATAAAAAATTACGCGTGCGCGCACGGCAAAAGCAATTTAAAAACATTTTATTTTCGACGTTCTTTTTATAACGATACAATTATTGTACATCTTCACCAAATTGTATTTATTTATTTTTACCATCGATTTAAACGTGCTAACACGATGCACACACAATATCGTCAAATCCAATTACACGATTCACCGTCGTACATTCGCACTACGCAAGACATGCGATGCATTGTACAGAACACTGCTGAGCGATAAAAAAAAAAAATTATTAAAACTAATAATTGTATGGCGTTGCAGTGTTAATATTACGCGATCGTCGTAAAAATTATTTTTCAATAATCGTTTTGTTCGAACGAATTGTTCAGACGATTCTACGAATAACGGCTTGTACCGTTAACATCGCAGTAAGGGTAGGTTTTACGCACGTGTTACCCGGTCGTTCGTCCGATAATAAAACTACTCAAAAATGTCGGCATCGTCATATCGAGACGCCCTGTGGTGCCGACGACCCCATTTACCGTACGTATAGTTTAGTGTTACGGAAAAAAAAAAAAAAAAAAAAAAACAGAGAAAATACTTATTTTCACCCCCGTGTACGTACCACCGTACTGTGAAGGGTTGTGGGTGATATGCGTGTATGTGTGTGTTTAATAGTATTATAATGACGTTTTTGTCGACGGGCGCGGACAACGAAATAATCGTTTGAAACCATACGGTTAGCGGTTCACATCGTTATTTCCCGAACCGATTGGAAAAATCTTGAACGCGATCGATTTGTCGACAGTTGTATACATTATTATAACGTATTTGAGATAAACTTGTGTCTTGCGCGAATACCATGGTATCGTCAGGGGTCGAGTACCATTTTACCAGTGACCAAGACATGAATCACGACTAGAGACCTCCCTTACACACAGGATGGGGATATCGAATTGGCAGACTCCCTAATAGCACCGAATTTAACTACAGCGCCGTGTACTCAGGTGCGTTTTCGTGAGAGCGTTGGGGATGAGGACGTCATCGTGGCTTTATGTTGTGTAATAATTATCTTGTGGATTACCAGAAATGATATGATATTCTGCACAAACAATCAGAATTTATCTCGAGAATTCGATAACAGTGCCATATAGGATACTTCTAATAAGTTCTGGTCGTCCAATGCAATACGTTTACAGGTGCGAAAATTATAATAATGTAGATGTTTAAAAGGTGGGAAAATAAAAGTATAATTGATCAAATTATTTTTATTCTATATTTTTTATTTTTAGATTGAAAAGATTACAATCAATTGAAATCAGCCAAACGATTTTGATTTCAATAAAATATTATATATATATATATTATTTTTGTTGTGTATTTAACATATTCTCACACATATTTTGCCTTTTTTAGCTTCTAAAACTTCCAAGTCCTATTAATAACAGCATATAAACTTGAATGGTAATTATTATACGTTTTGGTTTAGGCACCGATTTTATTTCCCCGTAAATTAAATGTTGAACACGCTATTTTTACGATTCGATCGAGTGTTTTACAACTAGATTGGTAGTTCAAATGTAATGTGATGATAGGCGTTTTTCTGTGGAGTTTTCAGTTTAGAAAAAAGTGTTAACGGTTTGAAAACCATGCGTTCCAAAATGACTCCGATGACCTTAAAGACCGTCTTTACATCAATAACTTTTATTTTTTCGGATTTAATATTGTGTAGAAAAATCGAGCGGACATAACCAATTCGTAACACCGTACATACGAGTACACGTGTATATAATGTAGTTTTACGTGGATTCGACGTAAGCACACCAGGTCAACGGTTTGGAGCTGAATGTGACACCAAGGTTATAGATAAACTGAAATCGTCGCGAACGCGCCCGGTATGTCGTGAATTAGGTTAGGTTAGGGTTAGTCAAGTGCACGCGCGATCATACATAAATATATGTACACATCGTATGTATGTGCGGACATATGTATTTAACATTTGGAACGCAAAAAAGTCACATTTTGCCTACGTCACGTAAGTCGTCGACGACGGTCCGCTGCAAGTTCGAACCGTTCGACCTTTTGCTAAGCCGTCTAAATCCATTGGTTCGCGTCGGCCGTCCTCCGGACCCGCGTGTTTAGCCGTAGCATGTATTGTAATAAATTCTTAATCGTTATGTTTTTTTTTTTTTTTTTAATATATTCCGAATGAACGTGAATCTCGAGCTGGTGTGCCGACGGGGAGAAAATCGAATAGGAGGGTTCGGTAAACACAAAGGGTCGGATATATTCATCGTTCTAAAATAACGTCGTTTGTATGTACGGCAAGCGAACGTCACTCGGTTTTTTCAAATAGAACGTGAACAATGTTAATGTTTCTAACGAATTTTAGCGATTTTTGAGGCGTTTAAATTTATTCTACGTGTACGGATAGTAAACATTGATCATAACATGTTTAAGTATAGGTTTTGATCATATTTTAAAACACATCTAATACATTTTGTGAAGATTCTATTCGTACAGAATAATACAGATTGATAATTCGTAAATATAAAACAAAAATATCTAAATTAACGCGTTTCAACTTAAAAAAAAAAAAAAATTAACTTGAACGTGAACGAGTTCCTATTTTAAATGAACGTGGACATATTCCATCCTAACCGATTCATGAGCGCTGCAACAACGTATTCGTGTATACGTGCGCTTCTATAAAAACGGTCTAATCACCGATTACACCGTACAGTCGCGCGTTACATTGTAGTTTCCATTCCCAATTGGAAAATTAAAAGATGTGCAGCAACACTACACAAATCGGTTTATAGAACTATGTGTGTAAAATGTGATGTTGACCTTTGCGTTGATTGTTTTTTTCAAATTTCTATTTGAATAAAAAATAATTATTATAATATTGTACCCTTTTTATTTACATTTTCTAATAATACTTCATTACCAAATAAGATGATATTATTTTGTTATTTTACTATAAACTTAATGACCAAGTGTGACCATATGGTAACATACGATTGCAAGCTAATGGTTTGAATTAAAATTATAAAAAACGTTTTCGGTGGTTACAACGAAACGCTCTACTGCATTCCGGTTGAACAATACAAACATACGATGAATATATGTTTTCGCCTCGAACCACGGCAATCGTTGCCGTCGCAAGAACGTCTGACGGGAACGACGGAAAGAGCTTCTGGCGATTACGCACGCGCTTGCGATACCGAGAAACATTACGAGACTCGTCAAGATCTCTCCGATATTGCATTGTATGCGTTAGCATATACTTTTTCATATAACAACGAAATTCTATTGACGAGAAAAAAAAAATGAAATTCGTTCACGCATTTCGAAAAGCATACTGTGCGAGCACACGCCTCGATAGGTTGCGGAAACGCAGTTTTCTTTCACCAATATGAGCTCAGGAATTCCTACTAAACGCACGTTAACGTGGAATTTTTTGTCGAATTCCCCCCCCCCTCCATGACAGAAATATTAACGAATTTTTGATTTTTGATTTTTTTTTTTTTACATAATTATATGGCCGCATTCGAAACAGTTTCCTAGCGGATTTCGTACAACGAAAACATATGCTACGACTGTTAGTACAATTTCTACGTATACCTTGTTCCGTAATATGAATCTCACGTGGTAATACGACTATCTCACACGTGGTGTGTTTATGAATACAAAACCGTATGGGAATATTTCTAAACATCGGGTTGCCGATTTCGTCGGTATTAGTTACACGTTAGATGAGTATAGGTATATTATGGAATTTTATAAACAATTAGTCGCTCGTTTTTCCCTCTCTATTTGACGAGTATTTTGAAATTGTTTAGTTATGAAAAGCATAATTTTTTATATCTCAGGACGTCCCGAAGAAGAATTTTTTATAAAAATTTCAATGGATACAAGTCGCTTGTCGAACTAGCAGAGATAAAAATAATAATTAAAAAATAAATATTTTATTTAATATTACAATTATTATAAATTTATACTGTGGCATCAAATAACGATCGATAGTAAGTTTCAAAGTATTGACAAAGTTTTTAAATTCTTCGAGATACTTAGATAGAATGGCAATAGTTCAGAGGTTGGAGCATTAAAGCTGATGGGTATAGTAAGTAACATTGGCATCAACGACCGTTTATCAGTGAGAATATAAACTGTTGTGGAGGAAAGGGCGAAAGCCGAGTTTTCTGTTTTGTCGTTTTCCGCTTATTTATGGCGTAGAGAGCTTTTTGTAGATTCCACGTACCCTTTGTAAGAGGCCGTGTTAGCAACTGCGCAGAGAGCGCGTTTGGCAGCGCTCGTTAAGTGCATAATTATGGTCCAATGAGCGGATCAGTCCGCCACCATTTCGAGGTGTATCCCTCTTAGGCCACTCCACCAGGGAACATTAAATATTTCCAAGTCGTATTATAAAAGTAGTTTCGATATCTGTTTTTTATACACTTAAGCGTCTGCAACTGTAAATATCACGCATTATCCGTAAGGTGTTGACTGTATATACATTAGAGTATTGAAAAATACAACAACATTACTATGATAATGGTCAACGTGTTATTATCGTTATTATATCGGTGACGATTTTATGGTACAAAAACGTTATATTATCTTTCAGAAAAGGCGTACAAGTCGACCGATAAAACGATTGTTCTCGATGTCGAGAAATTAATATTACCTTATATTTTGCTGCGCTTCCAACCGTCGAGTTATAACCCCTTTACCCCTTGTCCTTTTGCACAGTCGTTGGCATGACGCATGACGTGCACCATTTTTTTCCCGTCCCGTGCACGTACCTACGTGTGCAGTGCGGAAACGAACCACTACCCCGTACGGAACGGCACTACAGCGAATATCTACGGCGGATTTGGAATATCGTAAATTATTTTCAATAAAATAAAATCTTTCCAAATGGAACGCGCACAGCGGTTCAGACGAAGACCGATTTACCGTCACGGAAACGTAACGAGTTCAGGTGTATTTTAAATCTAACACGTCGCTAGTTTATCGACCAGTATAACAACATAAACATTTCAGGCATAACACAAAGAATAACCATTATTTACCATTATTTTAAAATACATGATTATAAATAAATAGTCATCGTTGGTTCGGCACAACATTTTTTTCTTTTTTTTCATATATGTTTCGTCCGCAACTCTTGCGGTGTTTATTAACTTTACGTCCGCGATCAGTGCGTTGACACAGTCCGAACCATATCCGTAAATCGTATGTTAAATTAACGTCCACGGTTTGTATGTTATCCTTTTAGATTTAGTCCGCAACTCGTACGGTTTACATTACTTTGTACGCTATTCGGAGACTCCAAACTTGGGCGACATCGATACGCGGTGGCGAAACATCTCGTCGGCGGATGTTCAAAGGCGTAACGGTAAACGATTTTTTTTTTTTTCAAGAAAATAAAAACAGTCTTTGGACGTTTTTCGGCTCATATAATCGGCATTCGCTACGGCGTTCTCATCAACATTAGCCCGCCGGTACGCGATGTGGTTTTGCGGTCCACACGCATTTGAACTTGACGTTCGCGTTTTTACAATCGAACAACACGTTCAGAGTTGACAACGGGTCGAGAGTAGGATTATTGATCGTGTTTTTTTTTTTTTTAATAATGCGAGTTTTCGGAGCCGTATTGTACAGCATCCCGGCGATGTGCACACCCACGGGTCCCGGGATAACAGTCCGGAAACGGGGAACTGTCGGCCGGCGTGGAGGGTCATGGCCGGCAGATCCGCAGCTAGGTCCATCATTACGCTTCAACCGTATTAGATGTCAGAGCTATCATTTTTATACCGTTGCGTGGCCGTCTGAACGTCTGAACACCGTACGTGTTTTACCATATCGTCTACGAACCATCGGGACATGTCTCTGTGATGCTTACTTCTGCGCATCTCGAAAACTGTAGATTTTCGGTGACGTGATCATAAGCGAACGTGGACGTCCTGCCATTGGATTTCGTTCTTCTCCGAGTACAATATGAAAACGAAGGGTAACAATAAATGATTACCTTCGGTTGTCTCGCATACGTTTCATAATTTTTTATTTTACGTTTACGGTATATCGTAGTGAACCACCCTTAATTATTCGTTTTAATAATTTTATCGTGCTCATCGATGCTTAGTACACTATTTTAATAGCAAAACCGAAACGATCAACTGTCTTGTAGAATGTCCTCTATGCAGTATAATTATGTTATAAAATTGTTGTTTAATTAAACGAGGGCGGCACGTGCTGTTTAAGTACTACAATCAAATTGTATCTTCGCCTTTTGTTCTATTTATTACGAATTCGTTTGAATGCGGCTTTTTTTTTTTTTTTTTTTTTAATCGCAACGATGTTTAGCTACAAATCGCCCATGTACACTGTGATAATATCCTTCCAGGACGCAACAACAAAGAGTCTGAATATTTTCCACTTCGAAGCAATCGCGTTAATAGATTTTATAAGATTAGTCATATAATTAAATGAACGTATACACTCGGAATAAATTAAAAACGGAATAAGAATTATTATCAAGTATATCATCATGTTTTACGTTTTAAAGTATTTCGCTCGCCGACGAAACGCATCCCGTGTTGTATAAGAGCCCGGGCGGCTTGGCACATAACGGAATTAAAGCGCGAGTGTAATGTTATACTATTTAAATATTTATTCATATTACAATTTCGAGGCTGTGTAATATACATTTTTAACCGCTTTTCCCGTATATAATATCCTTGCGTACAAGCATATATTATTTTCTTGAACTTTAAAACATCGTATAGTTACACTAATCGCACATCACCTCCGCCAACGTCACGTGGCTCCCGAACGCTTCGATATATTATTTTCTTAAATTAATTTTATAGTTTAAACAAATAAATATGTTATTCGTATGTTTTATGTGACACCAAGCTTATATATATATATATATATATATATATATATATATATAACACAGTTCTTTATTATTATTATTTTTATTATATTATTTGAGAGTTTTTAATTATTTTAAATATAAAGTATGTATAGCATATTATAGTATGTATTGTATTTCCACGTGTACAATATACGTAAACATAATAATTGTTGGTTAATTAATATTATGTTCTAATACCATTTTAAATTTAAATTATATCATATCGTTACTACCTGAAATTATCGACCTCATTTGAATTGTATTTTCCATGATTATCAATCGCTATATCTATTGTAATTACTAATTTTATTTTATAAACCCCATCTCAAACATCGTTTGACTTGTCACCGCGACCGCAATGGATTTATCCGTCGCGTGATGGGTACGAAAAGCCAAAGCCTAGTTCTAACCGATGCCGTTCACTGACTTTCAGGTACGATAACAAGACCTATCCGGGCTGACGTGTGTGCCACAAAAAAGCAGTCTGCTTCTCGCATTCAATGTGCGTTATTTATACCGATCAATAGTGCGATAACTAGAGTTATTCTGACATTGCAACGATTGATATACAAAGGTAATCCATGGTGTAATGGTCGCAGTAATTCTGGCATTGTTCCGTTATTTATACCACGCGCCAGAGGACCATTTTCCCATTTAGTTGCATTTATCATCATTATTATGAATTTCTTTTGTATTATTGTGTCACTCTACAAGCTAAAATTAAATTAAAATTAATATTATTTCCAAAATCTTATCGAGGTGATGTTTTAAAACAGTTCTACAAACAACGCATACAGATATATACTCTGCTAGAAAAAAAAAAAAAGTGATATCCGCAGAATATATCATATACTCTTTCAAGAACGTTGACCAATCTAACCTATGCACACTACCCTCTCTAGTTGCGATATGATCGGTAAGCAAATCACGGAGTCCATTTGCGTGCTGTGCACTACATCAAAACTGTATTACACGCTATACACATGAGGTCTTTTAAGAATATGTAAACGCCAACAGAACCCGAGCGATTTTTTTCCTCTGCAAATCTATAATTGGTTTCCATTACAATACGGTTCATGAACAGCATCACAACATGTGTGTATACCTAACACTCGGATCGTTTTACGCATGTAATATGTATTGAATATGAACGATCTTTTCGCAGGGCTAACACGCCCACTTGTAATCACGGTACGTCTGCCACGGCTCTACGTATAGCAATCGTTTATTATTATTCACGATGGTTTTCGGCTGAATAATTTCACTTCGAAAGTCTAAAAGTCAGGGCCGACCGATATCGAATGCGGTGCGCCCGTTAAACCCGTACGCACTCGATTCATCGGCGCCGGCGGGGAAGGGGTGAAGGGTCGACGATGGGGTTGCGATTACGCGTGAACGTAGTTAGCGTGACAAAAGCCGTTCCACAAGTGGTAATGATATTTAGATCGTCATCTTAATTGGTTCGTAATGGCCGTGCATTTATTAATAATAAACGTCTACAGGACCCGGGGAATCGGATATGCCGAACAAAAATTATGTAGGCCATTAATCTTTAAGCAACAGTGCGCTGGTTGTGCTCCGCGAAATAAATGGCGATTTTCTCGATACAATGAGTTAGAAAACACGCGCGGAACGGGCTCTGCACGTACAAATGGTTCACGTAACGGTGTATACAACATAATATATGTGCACGAGGTTGAGGTAAAAAAAAAACGTATTTTGCGGAATTAAGGAGTCGATTCATGGAGCAAGAGATGGTTACAAAAAAAAAAAAAAACTTGAGACCCAACTTTATTTTCTGTTAGCGCGATGTACGACTACACGATATCATGACGTTATAAAAAAAAAAAAAAATCAAGTTTACATTGTTGAACTACGTGCATTGAATGTATGTGTAAGCCAAACCGTCCAAGAACCATAAAATTAAAATGCGTTATGAATTTATATGAAATTATTCATATGTAGAAAAAAAACTACAGACGATGCTGAATGAATGAAACGAATGAGGAAAAATTGAGCGAAAATAATGTCTACATCAAGTGGTATTGACGCCATTTCTGATAGTATTATAACTAGGGTTCGGAACTTGTTGCATTTGCATATTGCTTAATAATGACCACAGAATAGTCTAAGTAAAATTTAAATTTGTTGTAAGTCATAACAGATTGAAATACAAAAATGTTGATTGCATATTTTCGCATATTTTGCCGTTTTTTAAGTAAAATGCATATTTGGTAAATTTTGGCAGGTTAATTGTTATTTATACCATATTTACGCAGTTTTTGTTTTATGCTAAGTACATTTTTTTTAAAGGTTAACTTAATTTTTTTCTACTTTCATAATACGTTGTTCAACATACCTAATCACTCGTAATAAGTAATTGTTTCTCCGTATATCTCGGTTTATCAATAAAGATGAGATAATAACATTATTAACTGGATTTGGCAACTAGAGAAATACCTAATTATTCCTGCGTTTACTATTGTTTATTGACGATAAGTTATAAGTAATACAATATAAAAGGAAAATAAGAATTCAGTTTGTTTTCGTGCGTCGTGGCTTTTAAAATCGTTATTCTTGTAGCTCTCATAATTTTAAAGATGCTGAAAATAACGAACGTATTAGACTATACATCACCGAGTTTGGAGAAAAAAATTTTCATTGTAGGAGAAGATGAAGAAAACGAAATCGAACATACACTTCAGTAATACAATATAGTATAATGTTGATAGCGTTATTGTTGTCAAAAATAACTAATTACAAAAAATTGTCTAAATTAAAATGAATAAATTAAATATTTTAATTGACGTTTAAAAAAAATTCAGTTGTATATTTTTGCGCATATTTCGGTTTTTTAAGTGCATATGTGCATCCATATTTCTTACAATTTGTATGCAATAAGTCCCGAACCCTAATTATAACTATTTATTTATTTATTTTTTTAATTTGAATTAGAATATAATGTTATTTAGTGCCAAACATTTACCAAACGTAACGTTCTCTGATTTGCACGTGTGTTGCGGACAGAAACAGTTATAAAAAGTAATAATTTTATTGGTGAGCGTCAATCAACTCGCCGTAAATCTCAAGCTTCGCAATCAGAAAAAAATGCCAAGCAATGGTACAAATTGTGTTAATATGTATTTCTATAAAGAACGCAACCGGGTAACGGTTTTGCTTTTCTACTCGATGACCACGTAGAAAATCGGAACGCCTCAGATGCGCGTAACGTTATTTTAAATGTTATATATACAACACAAGAAAATGTCTCAAGTTTAGTTCGATAATTTGATTCAACACACGTGACCGGCATGTCGTGGCATCTGTATAAACGAGTTAATGGTGAAAAACACAAGTTCGAATTTAATGTCGACAGGCCTCGGACAGATCTTTCCCGGTTGCGTGGACAGCTGCATCAGATAAAAACCAACTGTAGATAAGTAAAAATATAACTACGCTTGATAAAAATTCAATCATTAAAGTAATCGTCAAATCATACTTGTTAAATATTATTTTATAATATCGTGTAATTAACCAAAGAAATTTAAGCTGAAATGAAACAAAGTATAAAAAAAATGGAACTCTGTTCCTTTGGTCAAAATTGTATGTTCAAGGTTCAAGAAAAATTAGAACTTATTTATAATATCTGTGTTTTCTATTATTGGTAAAACACAATCCTATACCGTAAAAAATGCTGAACCCAATACCGCATAGATTTATGAAAACTTATTTATTTCAATTTATTAAATAAAAAATTAATCGAGTATCAATAATAAATAATAAACAATATAAAATAAATTTAATAAATAAAAAATATATTACCATTACAAATAATGTAATAATTTCATATTGGTTAAAAATTTGTTTTTTAATACACTCCAATACTAAAATTTCGTCTGATAATAATAATGAGTTCTGATACACCAAATCACCTTCTTAATATCAATCACATTTCCACTGTATTACTTCAAAATTTATTAAAAAAATATAATAAAAAAATGAAAAATATAAATTTAAAAACAAATATGTACATTATACTAGACATCTTAATAAATAGTTTTTATACATACAACTTCAAAAATAGATTTATGTGGCATATTAAACTTTAACTGAAGTTGTTTGGAAAATAATTCAACAACGTTTATCGTTCCATTCGTACCATTAGGTTTTTCAAAATCAAGATGGTTTAAATGTGTTTATCAATTTAATTTTCAAAAATTTTCAAGTGCGGAAAATGTTGTGTATTTCGATTTTTTATAATATACGAGTAGTTAAAAGTATCAGAAACAAAATTATTGGATTGATACATACATAAATCAAAAAATATTTTAACCACTCTTTTATTTCTGAATTATTTTATTTGCAATATTTGTTCAAGTTTGAAATGGAATTTATTTTCTAATTTTATGCTCAGCATAAATGAAACGAAAAATAACTTGCTTTAATTGTAATATTTTTAAACACTGAAATCACATTTTTTGCGCTCCGACTAATAAAATTCAAAAAGCAATAATCATGGAGTTAAACTGTTTTCTGTTGATTTGAAGCATAATATTTTTATTCGCATACCAATATAACATTTAAAAGTTTTAGAGTATGGGAAACCGAAAAACCAATAAAATGTATTAGCCTCTTGTTAAACTATGTAACGAAAAAAATGTTTTGGACAGTATGCGAAAATATCGTAGACTATCAGAGTTTCTGTATTGTTGCAGAAAAATGATACACTGGTTTAATAATTTTTATTATTGCATCCTCAGAGCGAACAAATATTTCTTTAGATTTATTGTTAAAATGTATAGCTTCAACTTTCTGAATAAAATCAGTTATAGATAATCGGTAACGGAGCTACGGGTGTGCGAGTTGTGGGGTTGCTCAGGTTACCACGCTTCCTGGGGCCCCGCAGTTAACAAAAAGTCGAGAAAAAAATCTGTAGTTATTCACGATTTACTATGAAAAATCGGGGCCCCGGAGTAAAATTTACAAGTATGAACCTGAAAACCGTTTATTATTGTCAAATACTTAAAATTAAATTTTACCTTGAAGTAGTCGTAATCTTGGACATGCTAGATAACGATTAAACCGGTGTTTCCAAATTGCGTGCGAATATCATTATTTAAGATGAATTGCGTGCCCGATTTTCTCGCGACACAACCGAATTGCGTGCCGCGGTTTTTTTTTAAATTTATCAATTTTTAATGCATATTTTTGATATAAGTTTATATTTTTACGCATTATTATTTAAATAGAAAATTGTTAAACAACCTTAATTGACTAAAAAATTTTCAAACGGATCCTCCAAAGCTTTACGTTTTAATTTATTACTTACTTTTTGTCGAGTTAAAATATTTACATCATCTTTTTCGTGGTCATGATTTAATACACTAAAAATAATTTCACTATTTTCATTTAATTTAAAAAATGATTTACACATACGTTTTGTGCATGCCTATCTTTGAATATTATTATTTAAATATTTGTTAAAATGAAATTTATGGCCATCAATTAAATATAGTTTTTTATTTTTTTCACTAAACATAACACTAATTTCCATTTTTTTTTTTCGTCGTTAGGTCAATTTGATTGCTAACTATTAACTGATTGTCGAAAATTACAAATTGTGTATATATTGTTACATACTTATCAAATTATGATAATTTCTAATCGTTATTCACTAATCTAATCTCATTCCTCGGAGAAAACCCATATTACTATCGAATTTACTATACTTAACTAAATATTACTATATTAAATTTACAACAGTATAAACTCAAATGATCGGCAAAATCCGGTCGTCTATTCAAACTTGTACGCGTGCAATTCGAATGTGCCACGAAAAATACGCGCACGCAATTCGAACCTGTTCCAAAAAATACGCGAACGCAATTCGGTTGTCAACCAACATCGCTTTTTTTTTTTGGCATACAATTCGGATGCAGCCAATTAAACACTACGTCGATAGCGCGTAGTGAATTATTTACAGAAAAAAAAATAATTAACATAATTGTAAAATCATAAGATTCTTCGCTTCACCCAGAATTTAAAATATTTTTATAATGAATTTGTACTTCTTGAGAACACATAGTCATAATTTTCTAAATAATTCTTAAACCAACATTTTTTATTGATAAGAAAATAAATAAAATGGTAATTTTTATTTGTATTATAAGGTGATAACGCTTTTGTGATATCTTTTGAGCATTTGATTGAAGACTTCAGTCAGAAAAAAAGTAGAATTGTTTATTTTTGAAAACATATGTAACCATAACTGTAATTTAAATACAGATTCATACTGTACCTTGTGTTAATATTATATTTTATTCTTAATCTATTTAACTTTTTGTTTTATTTATAGATTGTTTATATATCCTAACAGCTATTTTATTTAAATTAATTAATTATATAAACGAAAAAACAAACGACTCTTTGAATAAAAAAAAAAACTGAAATGCATCAGAGGTTGTATATGCAATCTATAGTCGCTAAACAGCGGCAATGATGGTTATCTGCTCTAAAAAGCATTAAAAATTCATAATTTTGAACCTAATTAAAAATAAATGAATACCCCCAATACGGTAGTAGGAGCATCACAAATCACGTGCCTCACAGGGCCACACGATAGCTAAAGCCATCACTTTAGATAATTAAATGATAGGTAAATTGTTGCGTCATTCTCGATACATAGATTTTCGAAAAGCATTTATGTCATGTGAATGTACCTAGAAGTGTTTGAAGCTCGACAGTAATTTTATAATTATTTTCAATCGTTTTACGTTCAACAGTTGTACAAATAGTTTTCAATATTTTTATTTTATTTTTATTCATTTGTTTCTGTCGCGTGTTGGTGATCATTAGCGTGAGTTGAAAAATTATTTTCTCGTTATTGTTGATAATTATGACGATATTTTTAATTATTTTTTTTTTTTTTTGCACATATCACCAAACAAAATCACCCGAACTTTTATTAGTTCAAAAATAACAAAAATTAAAATTTTCATATTAAATTTAACTATTTTCACGAATTTTACCCAAAATTTTAAACATATTGAATTTTATGTCTCGAGAAAAAGTAGAAATGTAACTAAATACAAATGTGTATACTAAAACAATGATTCCCAATTATTATAAATCTACGGACTCCTAGCTAATACTTAAACTATTTTGGTAGTCCTTTTTTTGTAAATAGATACTTATTAAAAAAATGTATTTGATTAAATTTTTGACTTTACAAAAAACATTATTACAATAACCATTTTCAAATTAATTATGAGTTAATAAAATTAATTTTCGCATTGATTTTCGAGTTTATTAAAATCTTTCTTTTTTCTTCATAGTATCGTCCAAATCCAGCAACGTGTTTGATATTTTCATTTTTAAATCGGTGACAATATTAAGTTTATAACGATATTTTTTTTTAACGTAACTAGGTAGAAAAAGCTTGTTCACATTTATACGTTGCCCAAAATAAAGTTTGAAAAAATAGTCAGAAAAATACCCAACATTTCAAACGACTACAAATTTAATGATTTCAATAAAATAAAACAAAAAGAAAAAATAATTTCAGTACTTTGCAACCACGGAATCCCTTGACATCAACACATCACACAACTTTTAAAAAAATACACATTTTATAAAAAAAATCTAAGCGTCTATTTTTCGTCATAGCAAAAGTATCTAAAACCTCATATATGTTATTATACATATCAATATCTCTGGTTCATTAATTAAACATAAATCGGACAGCCAGTCATTATCCAACAGAATCATAATTTTACTCTTCTTAAAGTTGAAAAACTTTTTTTTTGCTCTATCGACGCTTACTGGTAAAGTTGTCTATATAGTAATGTTTTTAAATATTGATACAATTGAGAAATAGTTGTACTTAAGAGAATTCTTAGAACTGGGGTGGCCATGGCTCTCTCCCCCTCCCTGAAACTACGCCTGAAAAACGCAGACCACCAATTAGGAACCACTGCACTTGGGTTTAATAAATTTGCATCAATAAGTTATAATATAGCTATTGTACAGTCATGTATATATATATATATGTATATATATTATATATTTAAATACACATTTATGAATAAGTGACGATAACCACCCCCGAGCATTTACCGGGAATGTGTATGAGGTTAGGCTATCAAGCATTTAAAAATCGATGTACAGTAAACGTCTAGGTAAAATTACACTTTTTAGAAGTATAGTTTGAGTTCAAAAAAAGGGAACAACGTATATTAAATTATTAGATATGATATTTTGACTTATATAAAATTTGTGTTACAATAATACTGTTAAATTATATCAATTTTCTGAATAATAATAGGAATTTGACATTGTTTTACGAGAAAAAGAAAAAGTGCTTTTTGAACTATAAATAAGGAAACCCTTCTTAAAGAGAACATTTGAGAAAGCTACGGTTACCAAAATCGTTCATCCTAATGACAATTTTTATATCTACATAACACTGTTTAAAAATAAAATTTGATATCCATGAGGTTCAATCATTTTTTCTTATGCTAAACTGAAATATCTAGACTCCTTGCTATGACTGTCGAAACTATCTTTAGTACGAATATATTTATTTAATTTATGAATGGTATGCACCTTATTTTATACGTAATTATGTATTCAAATTGAAGCGAAAAAAATATATTTTACTGGCAACCAAACTTGAAATTGTTTAAAAAGTGTGTTCATATTGATATCAATGCATTCATTGAAAATGAGTATAATAACCAACACATGTTCAATTCGCTAACCAAATAGTATCGTATTAGATAAATAGTTACATAAACTCATACATTTTGATGATAAAAAAGAAAAAGAAAATACAATATTTTTGTAGATGTATCCGTCGTGTATGTAAAATTGCGCAATTATCGGGGTGGGTGGTGAGGTATAGTATAGCTCTGCGACATTTAAATATTACGGTTATTTAAATTTTTTAGTATGCTATTTATTATATTATAGTTATCGTTTATAATTTGTCATTGTGTCATATTCTTAAGGAAAATAATAAACACACATTTATAATATTTTTTCAGTTTTATTTTTTTGGTCATTTATTTATTATTATTATTATTATTATTATTATTTATATTTTTTGTACTTTAATTCCATATCAAACAATATTGTTTAGATTAATAATTTAAACAAAATATAATATTAAATCGTTCATAATATAAGCGGAAAAAATTTAAAGTAATAAAATTACAATATTTAATGGGTGCACGTTAATAATAACAACAATATAATTCAAAATTATATGACATTAAAACGATTATATTTTTACGCTTTATTTTGTAAACGTATCTGAAGAAAAAAAAATAAATAAATATTTTAACTGAAGTTTAACTTTTTTACTTAAAAAATAAATAATGGAATAGTGGGTACATCCCGATAATATATTCAAACATGAATATATATTTTATAACAGTAGAAAACGTTATGGAACTCCTGGGATTTTTTTGTAATCAAAGTAGCTGTAAATGAATTTTGAACGATTACACCGCCTTGAAGTACACATATAGTGCGTTCTTCCGTATTCATCTAATATTAGATAATAGAGGATTTAATCACCTATGTTCACAACATTCTAGAAAAATAGAACGATTTATCATTATAATAAATAATACGTCAAGTGTAATCAAGTTTCAAGGGAATAAATATTTTCTCGAGACGTCGAAAGTTACGGGTTAACTTGATAACGTTCAAAGTCTAATTCGATTTAAAGTTTTGAAAAATCAGTAATATATATTTGGAATGGTACATACGAGTATGGTGTATAATTTTCAGACCAACATGATGAAAAATTCAAAAACGTGTTATTCTCACACAACGCTAAGTTTTCGGTATGAATATTTATATTTAACGTGGAAAAGCGTCTTCGGGAGAAATTCATAGTGCATAGTACATTTACTCGAAGCTATAGTATTTTATTTTAACAATGTAACATACATTTCGAACATAAACAATATGTTGATATCAGCACACAAACCTGTGTTCAGTAAATTGAGCTTTTTTTATCTGCGGCTCTAGTATTTTTAATTATTAGATAGAAAAAATATATATGTGTATAATACATTTCTTGAGAACCTTCTAAAACAATAGCAAGTATACAATGGCGATTCGTGTACACTCTACGGAAAAAAAAAGGAATATGAAGTTTTTGTTCTTTCTACTATTCTGTTATATTACCTTTTTGTTAAAATCCAGAACAGTTACATACATACACATACACACACGTAGATATACAATATATATATATATATATATATATACAAAGGGAAAAAGAGAAATAGGGAAGAAGTGGAAAATAAAAAGTGATGCAGTACTTTTTATTCTCAAAAAAAAAAAAAAAAACCATTATTTTATTTTATTATGCCTCGTAAAATCGTATTAACGGGATGATTATTGGATGATAAATACTTTAGCAAATACGTTGTGTACAACATTGTATCAGATACAACGAAACGGGGTTGGATCACATGGAGTATCTTATTTTATTTTCCACCAACTACCTGGGTCTCGCCATAAGTAATATAGGCAGTGGTTATTACTAGTTCGGAGTGACAATTCATGTTTTAAGTATTATTTAAACACGATGATGTACGACGATAAAATGATTAATTTTTCAAACGTTATCGGAAAAATTCAGAAAACTAACAAGAGGTGTTTTAAATTTTTTGAGTCAAATTCGAGACTGAAAATCACTTGTATAGCTCTTTATCGATAAGTGCCCAATATTTTGTGTTATTAAAAATGTTTAATAAAATCCACATACACGCGTAAAAGTGTGTACCGTGAGATGTTCGATTGATCTTAGTCGCGTGACGGTATTTTAATGTATCTTTGAATTTATTCCGTCGATAACACCGTGAACTATATTTTAGGTCAGCGATGACAAAAGTGACAATAACTAAACACCAGTAGAATATACGAATTCTTTATCTCTTATACGTACAACGTGATACGTTTGTGATCTGCTAGAACAGATCGATGATGGTCGGTATCAAAGAACATTTTCTCTTTCAAAATGTCAAGTGCGAATGTATTATTAGAACAACTATTTATTAATTTATTATTATTGTTTTTCATTCTGGTATGCAATTTTTTTGAAGAGAATAATCCGGTCAAATCGATTATTAAATACTTAACAAGTACTTTTGTATAACTGGTACAAAAAATTTAAAGAACGACATTTTACCGTGCTCAATTGGATGAATTTATTTAAAAGCGTATTGATATGTGCAAGACAAACACACGTGCAATGTGATCTACAGAGTTATCAATCCTATCCGAATTCGAGTTTGAGCCTCATTGAAAGTTCAAAGGCATTCCAAAGCCCATTACACACGAGATTAACAAGAACCGATATGTTGGCGCACGAATGTGTTACACACTTTTGTTACAGTCTTGTACAGTTACGCGGTGGAAAAATAGTCACCAGTAATCTACGTTTAAGAGTGACGGAAGTGTACGGTCACGTACTACACCTCCATCGTTGCAACATTGAAAGTCGTAGCATGACGCGATTAGCGAGTAGACACAATAAAAATTAAAACTCACTTCTCATATATTTCATTGACACGGTAGGAAGGAAAATGTCATTAATGTTCAATACGCTTTAATCCAACGAAAAATGTGTTATGACACGACCAAGTGTCTCTAAAGAATCCTTAGGGTCTCGATGCGATACTACCCCGGTAAACCCGATAAGACTATGGACTACAGAAACCTCGCTTAATATATTGCTTTTTTTTTATATATATATATATATATATATATATATATATATAAAGCTTTTGGTCATAAATATAAACTCGATCGATTTTACCGATTTTCTATTCCTCACGAAATCACCCTTACAGCAGACGCCTTTATTGTCCATGCGTCATGTTTTATTTTATATAAATATAGTCGTATTTCAACTTTTTTTATTCATTTATTATTATTATTTTTTTTTTTTAACCTTTTGACTGATAGGTACGAGAGGGAATAATCGTTACGTCATCAGCTAAAGAACACGTAGTCACGGTAATATTAACTATTCAGAGGAAATAATCCGCTTAAAAAATTATGATTCACAATCGTGTTTCGGGTGATAATTTTTTTTTTTTTTTTTTACGGGAGGTTGACAGAACGCATGACGTTCAAACTGACAACGGACGCTCGGTCTAACTACCAGAACTTCTAAACGATGACGTTTCGTGAACTAAAACGTTATATTTTAATGTAATCCTGAACATTGTTCGATTTAGATTTTCATTTCACTGTTGACTAATTAATTTGATAACACGCTAAATGGTTTATTTTGTGTTCAATCAGCTACGGCACCGGCGCCGATGCAAGAAGTAAAATATCCTCCCACCAAAATAAAAATAAGAGTTTAAAACAAAATCATAATTACAAAACTTTTAATATCTATTTGACTTGTACTGTAACTAAGTTATAACTGGACACAATGACATAAAGTTTTCCTAATTTCTCGCTTTCAATGAAACAATAAAAATATATCTAAAATGAAAAAAAATCTTCATATCGTCGATCATATGGAAAAAATAAAATATTGTTCACTGATAACAACAAATATTAGTTAACATTTTTCAATCTGTTGAAATCGATAACAATTTTCAGCAAAAACATCTAGCTTAAGTTTTTATTTCAGGGCTTTGCTACCGGTGTCATTATGATTTATCAGAAACTCTCTAAATTCAATGTGTTTCACTGGCGTCGAGAAATATTCGTAAATTAGAAACAAAAACAAAATACTAACGACGATTTTATCAATCAATACAGTTTTAATAAATGTATCAGAATACTAGAAGATCTGCAATAACAATGTATGCAAACATCCTGTTTGTAATTTGATCATTTGTCGTGAACTGTCATCTTAATGGTGGTACTTTTGTGACTTCTGGGCAAGGACTAAACCAAAAAGAAAAAACCGCTTTTTCGTGGTCCATCGTAGAACACGATGCCACTAAAATAATAATTTATCGGCCAATCCCACAAACTTATTAAAAACTAAACGACGACAGCAGTCTCTCTATCATCTCTGATGTGATTTTATAACATTTTTACCACAGTTGATTCACGCGAATAGTACGAATAGTAGTTGCGCGCGGACTTGTAGCTGACACAGCGAATCGGTGTGAAAAAAATTCGATTATCGACCGCAGCAGAGGCTGATGGTGAGTCGGTTGTCATATTGTTAATATTGCTCCATCTTATTTACGTTTGCAAAAGCCATAACGAGGGTTGTTTTAAATTCGAATTTTTAAGGATTTTCTGTTTCTTAGGAGTAGATAAGCAGTATAAATGATTTTTCGTCGAAATGCTGAATTGTGTTCCATATTTTATTAACGATAAAACATAATAATATTAATACAACTTTCATGTGATTTCCGAGTAGATTTACAGTGCCAAATTTTTACACTGCCGTTTGGACTATACCAGTGGTTCTCAAATTGTGCTTTGCGGAACCCTAGGGCTCCGCGAGAGAAGTCTTGGGGCTCCGTGGGAATATATTAATTATCTAAATTTAAATATTATTACATTTCTTAGTTATTGAGGAAAAACACTGGTAACCTGAATTATGAGTTATACGTTTTAGTGACACCAATTTTATTTACAATTAAGACTTCTGATAAAATTTGGTTATTATGACTTCATAACTTGGCTGGTAGTTTTATAAAATTAAATGAAGTAAATTTATAAATACTATGTAAAATGGTCAAAGTCTTCACAGCAAATGACAAAATCCGAACTTTAAAAAAAATGAAATTTAGAACTGTGTCTTTTTCTTAATCTGAAATATTAATAATTATTGTTGTCTTGAATATAAATTCCTGATTTTCAGGGCTCAGTAAATTTTTTGAAAACATAAGGGCTCCGCGGGCAAAAAAGTTTGAGAACCACTGAACTATACCATATTATATTGAATAGTTGACCCGAACCTCAGTTTTGCGTATGGTTATCACTACACGTTGTGTACGCGATATGTCGTTGATTCCGCGTAGTATATATATGTATATATATATATATTTTTTTATCTTTCGTTACTCCGTTAACTTTGTTCAACGTAGTGAAATAAAAACATACGGGATAGAGAGGTATTTATCCTGGGGGGAAGAAAATGACGTTTTAAGAGTATGAAAAATATGCTCATCAAAATAAACTGTTTCGTTGATATTTCAACGGTATATTATAGTATACGCAACAAACCTAACCCAACCAAGTATTCGTTTTTTATTTAGTAAAGTAGCACTATTGGACTTCTCGACTTCTGTGTTCTAATTACATCGTCAAATAATGTTGTATTCGTTCGGATGAATCAGTTAGACGTAGATGTTTACCGATTAAATTCAATCATAATTTTCCCAACCGTGTACAGTTACGTACAAACAAACTGTAATCTATACAATTACCCCTAACCCCGTTTGACATTTGTATTATAAGTGGTCGGGAGGGGATAAGTTTGCAGAGCCAAACAGTCGTATAACTTTGCCGATGGTGCCGAACATTGATCGTGCGACGGCGTCGCATTACCGATTCACGCGCGGTCGAAGATTCCAAGTCCTCGGGCGTTGTTCTGCGGCGGCGACGACGTGCGATCGTTTTCGGCCGGTCGGTGGTCCGTGCGCAAAACGGCGGTCTCGCAGCAACAAACAATCCAAAACAAACGAACGTTTTCGTTGGACGTGCGAGGGCGCAAGATATCGTTTGGCCATTACGTAAATAACAATAGGTGATTCGTCTTCGGACGCGTGACGTGATATTTATTATCGATATTGCGGGACGATACTGCACGAAGAATCGCAGCTGCGTAGCGCGACGAGTGTTTGATGATACGAACGGCCACAACGCGTACAAGGTTTTCTCTCTCTCTCTCTCTCCCTCGTGGTTGACAGTTAATCTCCAAGAAAACTTATAAGCTGACTAATACGTCACACGGATTGTTCACGACGATACGCGCGGCTAGAACATCATTGCACCCAGAGCCGTGTTTAACAGGAGTCAGGGGGGGGGGAGCAATCGTCCCAGGGTGGTAAGATTTTGAGGATCAACATAAAATAAAAAATGTATAATTATAATTTTTCTTTTATAACTGTATAAAATAGCTTAACGCGTAGTCCTGATTGCACCATTTTACGATATCGCGCTCTGAAATATTTCCTGATTTCGATTTTAACACGCGCGTTCTTACACCGTAAGTGTTCTGCGTAACGGGTTACGATCGCGTTCCCAACGCGATTCTTTCGAGCGGTGCGCGAAGTTTTCAATCGCACTTTTACGTTTTTGCAATCGCGTTTTTTTTCGCCATTTATAATTTTATAATATATCTTAAGACACGGTCCGAGAAAACATTGACGAGTTCGTATAAAAGCTTTGAAGAAAAAAAAGATAAAAAAACATAAGATTCATTTAAAACATTTTTGCTAGCAAACGTTGGTAGAATAAATGATTAAGCTTAAATTAACGTGACCGGCACGCAACACAATATCATCATAGCACAGCGTGACACATTGTGTGCAGTGGATTTCTAACTAATTCGACTTCATATGCATAACGTTTTACCGAGTGAAAATCAAATCAATCTCGATTGTATAGTAAATCTACGTGGAAATGATTAGTTTTCAACAATCCGACTGGTTGTCGATAAATATGTCTATTCCGGGTAGGCGATTGGACGTAATAATCTTTACGAGCGTTGAACTATAACCGTCGGGCGTTTGAAACCATTCGGTTACCGGTCGTACGGTACACGGTCGTAATCGAATTTTTTACCGTTCGTAAATTGATTGCTCGCCAACACAACAACGCGTTCACCGCTTTTCCGTGGCACACACTCGTGTGTACAGGGTACGTATGCGATACGTGTACGGTTGAAATGCAAAATAAAATAATAAAACCGAGTGCACGCGAAAGCTCCCGCAGGAAATTAGTTTCGTTCGGTAGGTGCTCCGGTGCTACGGCCAATGACGGCCGCGAGGGAGACCGTTACGCTGCCGACCCGCGTAAAACCGTCTTGATTTATTGCCACTCTTAACAACCTGTGCCGTGTTCTTCCCGCCACTACAAACGGTTTTTGTTTCTATTTTTTTCCGTGGACCTCCGCTAGCTACCCTTTCAATTCTCCAAAGAATAAATAATAAGACGTTTGTCTCTCGCCAATTTATCCGTAACCCCACTCTGCACGGAATGTGTGCAATTACGGAGAGATCTGTGCTTTGTTATTACAACGAAACAACGCTGGTCGTGGGTACTACGAAACATATTATTCCCATTATAATTATTATATTATTGTTATTATATTTTTCGTACACGAAACAGGTACTACGCCCTCCGTATGCTATTGTTTATTTTTAAGTAATTTACAAACGCGAGTACATCTTTTACAATGATTTTTACTGAAATTTAAGATTTAAGAAAATAAAAACGATATACTACAACACTACTATAGTTATAACGATGGTAATGATAATACAACAATCTATGAGAAAAATATCATTAAATAAAAATTTCTCTTCTTAACCCGAGGTGCTCGGTTGGTTCTTTTATTTTTTTAACAAAGGAAAAAAGCCGTGTGGATTACTGTTCACGATTCGAGTGCCTTAGGATAAGCCAGCACCACGCACACGATGTAACATTGTTATAAAGGTAATTTTTATACGCATGAAATTCGGATTCGAGTTCGTAAACAACATTTAGTGCAATATTATTGATATGCGAAATTCGTGACACAAAGTGAACTTAAGCTATCACACTAATTCGTCATACACCGTAGACCGGAAATATCAAACACGTCCGTTTAAAAATACAATATCTCACGCGATATCGATTTCGCTCATTATTTAAAGAATAGACTTTGTAACTGATGTAAGATTGTAACGTATCATATGATCGATGTGTTTTGGGCATACGCCGCAGTTGATTGCTACGTCGATGTAAAACAATATCTCGGTTTTCTAAACGTTCACCCACGACGACAATTGCCACTTTGTCAATTGTTGGCGAATTAAAACGTCTCGCGTCCTATCCTGCAGGCGTTTTATCAGCTTTGAATAAAATAAAATGTTGTGATTATCAGATGGCATGTGGTCCATAGCAGTCATGAATAATGCAACAGATTAGTTATGTTTATAAATAAAATGTTTGAAGTTGTTCCACAAATGGTCTTTTCACCGAATCGTTGTTTGCACAAAGCTAAAATTACGTAATTTAAAAACAATTATTGTATTGCTGGATATAGATCAAAAAATGTCTAGGATCTGTCCCATTTCCGGAAACCAATAAATGTAGTGGCTCTGGTTGCGGTACCGATGGTGTCAATTTGACTTGACCCCTCGTGCAACACAATCCAGGAGCTTCATTTTTAAAGATAAATGCGTTGCAATATTCGCACACAAAGTTCATCGTTCCAATAGCAATGATTTACTAAATTTGCTCGGAAGTTTAAATTGCTTACGGTATGAAGAGCTTTGGAAAGGTTTTACTGAGTAATACGAGTGCGTTTTTTCCAGTTTCGTCAATATTTAGAAGAGATGATTCTTAATAAATATACTACGGATACAACTCTTTATTGACTAATCACGATTAAGGGTAAAATAAGGACGCTAACATTTGAGTGGGTGATCGTGATTGTTTCTATAAATAGAACTATAATTTCTCTACGAATTTCAGGCAGAGAAAAATATTACGCGAGATAAAACCAGGATAACCATCTATGAAACGTTATACAATAGTGGCAACCCTTTTGAGAATCGCCTTCTTTTAATACTGATGAAACCAAATCAAATGCAGATAATTACTCAGTAAAATGCTAGGATTAGAAACATAGAATAAGAATTGACGCGATCCGATAGTAATTTATTCTGATTTCGAAACTCTTCTGATAAAAATTGAAAAAAAAGTGAGAAAAAACAACAACATTCCAACAGCATATGTCCATGAGCTATAGGTTATACTCGTATGTTAAATTAAATGAAAACGTGCCTACAAAATTATTGGAAGAATTGAATATACTCCAAACAGTTATCATCCACCGCAGGTCGGAGACGAAGAAAATATTTTTTTTCAACATTGACAGAGGAATGCATTAAAGATTCCATAACGAACGCACTCGAGTCACCCCTCGTACATAAATTATTAAAAAAAAAAAATTTAATGTTTTTTGATTTTAAAGAAAATTCAAGTGGATAAAAGCGTCATCTGCCTAGTTTTGGTGGGCGATTTGTGTACGAATTCCGTTCACAGGATCGATTCGGAGAAAGAGAAAGAGAGAGAGAAATCCAACGGACAGATGTACTTCAATCGTGAAAACCCAGCACTCGAGCCGGCGAGGACGCAATGATGATGAGATCGGTAAAAGGCTCGTGCGGGCGGCACCGTGTAACGTGCTTTGCGGGCAAGTCATAGAGTTCGATGTGCAATCGTCTGGCGGAGAAACTTATCAAAACATCAGTTAGTACGCGGGGATTAACCGCGGAGCCACCGTCGACAAATCCTGGCGCACAAAGAAGGAAAGTACGCAAAGGACGTGCGAAGGCGGCAATGTGACGGGTACGGTGAAGGACAGTGGTAGAGAATTCGTTTTTCGGCAACTTTATGTTTCGCTTAGGTTTAGCGGCGGTCGTGTCCCGTCGTCAAGGACGACAACAACAACTGAAACGTGTGTCATTTTATCTTCCCCCGCCGACCCACGCGATGACGAAATTAAGGAGGACATGTGTCAAGTGCGCGGCTATCTGTACAAGTGAAAAGACTTTAGGGCAACATGTTACAGCCACGGTGAGTCCGGTGAATAAACGGTATTAGAGTTTTTATATACGTGACGGGTAGGTTGTTTATACGTGTACAAGTATAGAGTAATCATTAACTCCCGGTATTTCCCTTGTTAAATTTGTACTGCGAAGAATTTCTATCATGGGGCATTGTCCATTTATTTCGTTGAATGCTAACGGTGTTCGTTGCATTCTACGATATTAGCGCGTTCACGATTTCACTCTATACCTTTGTGATAAACATCCACGCGAGTGTACCGTTTTTCGTACTCATTTACGTGTTACGGGTAATGTCAACGTTTGACTAATGTTGACATTGTCCGTGCATGGTGGCTTTATGCGTAATGTTTCGAGTATCGTATATAAACGTAAAATATCAACTATATTCGGACGACGGTAGAACAAATCGAACAATAGTTTTCGTTAATATTCCGTTGCTACGGCGTCACAATAACAATGCGTCCAACTGCCAGAGTTTAACAAATAATCTCATCCTAACTTATAATTTATTTAAACGATAAAGAGAAAAACCAGGTATGGTCTTATTTATTTGGACGATGTTTATGTATGCATTTACCAGGTATTCTATACAAATACAATACGCGATGCCGATCTGTAGTTAGTCGATTTTTATATGTAATACTCTTGAAAGAGATACTGCATTTTATTTATTTATTTTTTATTACTTTAAATTGAAACGAAAACAGAATTTTATCATTTATTTGAAAAATTGTGCTCTGAAAAACGAGAGACGATTTTTAGCTGTACATTTTCTTTGGGACGATGTAGTATACATATGAGTGAAAAGTCGCTCTATTCGAAAAGTTAAAGTTTCACACATAGTTTGATTTTATATATTTTTTTCACGTAAGAGGTCAAGTATACAATTTGGTTATAAAAATAACTTCGTGGAATATATTAATAAAAACAACTATTATTGGAGAGACATAAAGAAAATCAAAAAGTTGACGAATATACTCGAAACACATATTATTCGTTATTCGGTTTGGTGGTGAGTTTTTTTAAACTTATCAATTTATAGTTTTTTAAGTTTCAAAGTATACGTCATATTTTATTCACGATATAAAACGAATTGGAACCGGACGTACAACCATAACAATGCCATCTCATTGGGAAAATAATGAAAACAAAGTTGTTTCTCACCCTCTCCTCACCATATTTTCAGTACGGATGAAGTTTTTGGGAGTTGAATATGTTTCGTTCGTCCGTCTAACTTGGCAACCAATGGATGGCGGATTGCAAATGTAAATCCCAAGGAATACTTTATTAGATATTAGTTGTGAAAGTTGATTGATTGCGCTGTTCGTTCGAACGTTCATCCCAACGGAGGTATGTAGACGGGAAATGACAGTAAATTCGATATTCCTACGAGAATAAACTTTTGTTACGGCTCCAAGGGGGGTTACGGGGTTGCCAAGACGAGTTCAGGTGGCTCGAGGGCGACAGGTCATACGCGAAAGACGGGGATAGGAGAACAGGAAGTTGAAAATGTACCAGATTAGAGTAACGTAACGCCGACCACCGGTATCGATCGGATGTGTAGTCCTTCTACTCCTTGCCCATCGTACCCGATCTTGAGGCAAAATTTATCCGGCTATTGCTTTCCCTTATCGTTAACCGATACACTATGGCTATGTATAACCTCCGAGAAGTTTTAACGCATCAACTGTGCCCCTAAGGGTGCGCACGGGTAAAGGTCCGGTTAAATGGATAATCTCTTTTCGTCCTCCACCACCCCACTCACCTATATACAGTTGCTTTTGCACTGCACCGCGTGTGTTGAAATATTGTAAATGATCAGAACGATAATGTCACACTTAAAATTCGAGTGGTTACCTCGTTCGTTTTTTGGATATACCCGTAACGAAGTTAGTCAGGTACCTACGCGTGTGTATTGGTATACGCAAAAAAAAATATATAATAAAAATAAAATAGATACAAAGTTTTGAACTTTGTTCTACAACTCGTCTGCAGTTTGTTCAAATAGTTCGTTATGGATATACATAATACATACTGAAGTATCTGTTTGCATAACATTTGAATCCAAACAAATCAAACTGTCAGACTATAATAATATATTATCTACCTTCGCATACATATTATATATATGTATGTATATATGTATATGTATTAAATAAGATTAATTTTATAATTTTATGATTGTCTATAATGCAAAATCCAATGCGTCTGCGTTTGTAAATGTTTACATAATTAGCATTTGTACATACAAAATGTATAATGCATTAGATGATAATATTATGTGTGATGTATAGTTACGTAGAAATGTGAATTTATACTGAAATGTATGATAAAATATAGAAAATTTGAACTATTTTTTTTATATACTTGTATATGAACGAATCAATATTTTATATATCTATATATATTTTAAAAGCCACTTCGCTTGAAGAGTTCAGTACTATACGTACGGTGAAAAATAGTTTTACATTTATGTTTTTAATACCGCTAATGTATATAAGCCCCCATGATTACGTCATGATTAATTTTCTCGTGCTAGACCATTGTTTATATAATATTTTGTATCCAGCGCAATAATAATCTTGTGTGTATCTCACGGACAAAGTTGTATTTTTTCGAAGTTTTACTGTCGAACTTCTATAAATCTGAACATAATAATGTTAAGACAATATATGATTGTTTGAAAACAATTTACTTACTCGAACTTCAAGTCTAATTGAAAATACAACTATTATTTTATCTATATGATAGATACTAAAAATTAACGAGTCTGATCATTTAATCATTAGAAACTATTGGAATAATTTTTTTTTAAATAAATTGACGTATAAATGACTAACACGCATATTATTACAATTGAGTGTATATTATTTTTTAAGTTGTAAGTATTTTACTTTAAATGTAATGCCAAAAACTATTATAACTTCATATTTAGTTCATCCAGATATATTATAGTACCACAAATGTATAATATATTAGTAATGTAAATTATTATTAATGAATACCAATAAATTGGAATTTATATAAAAAAAAATTGAAAAATAAATAAAATACACTTTAAAATGTTTTTCTGCGAAACAACTAGTGTTTTATAGATGAAAATAGTTATTTTTTAATTTTATGTACTAAGAAATTTTTGAACATGATGTATGTGTGTCGTGATTTAAATATTAATTTATATAGAACACATTTTTTATCAAAAATATTAATATATAAATGTATATATATATATTTATTTTGAATAATATTCTGATAGATAAATTTCGAAAAAATAATGTTTTAATTTCATCAATGGAATTAAATTATCTGTTTTACCATAATTTGAACTAATAATATTTAAACCACTTAGTTTAATACGTTTCTCGAGTAAAAAAAATTTGCATTTAATCACCTTGAAAAATATACTCATTATAACACATTTAACACGTCGATATTCATATAATATTAAATAAATACGTGTTAAAAACTCATTACTTAAAATTCTTTAAAATAGAAATAGAAATATACTGTTGCCAAACGAGTAGTTAATGTTACCATAAGAAATGTTCTCTAACAGAAATATGCGTAAAATATATTAATGTTGCTTTGTTACTCGAAAATTATATGGTATTGTCGATTAGCACAAATAAATATAAAAAAAAAAAAAACATAATATACATACTGTTGATCATTAAATAATCAACCAAATTAAATAGTAATTTCTAAATCTGACCTTGGAAATTTAAAACACCTACTACCAAGTATTTATACAGCGTCAGAGCAGTTCACGGTCTGGTATATTTTGTGTATATAACGAAAGCAAAAAAATACCACCTAGATTTCGAATAAAAAAAAAATAAAAATATGAGTGAATAAAAACTTAAAAACTCACGCACCATAATAGTACCGCCTACAAATAAAAATAAAAGTAGAGAAGTTAAAAAAAATTATTAAAAAAAGGTGACCTCAATAATTAATTCGGTGGCCAGTCGCTAATGATCTCCAGAACATTGTTCTCCTTCTTTAACTATAGTCCTTACGCGGTTTTGTAATTTTTAGATCCAGGTTCTAGATAAGAAAATAACCTTTCCTGGGTTTCCCAAAAATATTTTAACGACTCCGATATTCGTTTTCTTGGTACTTTAATGTTTAATTTTACAGTAAAAAAAATAATATACAGTACATAAATGTATGCATTTCTAAGTATACTTGCCGGCGGAGTCGTTTATTCTTATCACATTACTCGATGGTCATTGTTGAAAGCAGTAGTTGCACTCGTATTGGTCACGTAACAACATAAATATTATAATAATAAAAATAATAACAATAGTAATACTAAAAACAATGCACGAGTGCTGACACCGGTACGAATGTCAAATGTCAAATGTAGGTACACAGATATTGGTTTTAAAATTATAACTCGATTTTTTTTTTTTTTTTTCATAATTTTATTAAGACAAACGTTAATACGTATTTGAATATAATACGCCAGGTCCGGCGTTACCCTTTTGCAAGTCTCTGGGCAAAACTTATTTTACCCACAGCAATAGTCACCTATAACCTTTAGGCCGCAATTAAAGGCGATAACATACATGATTACAATCAGTCTCGGTGACAGCTGCACGCGATAATTTTAAGAAATGCGATCAAATAAATTTCCTACGTATCCCGGTTCCATACTGTGCGGCGTGCCATACGGGTCATCGTCGGTGCGTACATGACATGTTAAATATAATATTGCTGTTTTTTAGTTTTTTACTATACGCCAACGGATTTCTCTATAGATCGCATTCGCCAAGCGATCCACACAGTTCAAGTTTTGTTTTATGAGATTTCCGTACAAAATATTTTTCGATGAAATTTTTAAGCGCGAGGCCCTGGACAAATGCTCCGTTTCGACCCCTCCCCCTGACGCCGGCCCTGTAACACGCGAAATATTTCCGCGTCGACGCTCGCGTGTTCCAAATATTATAACATCGCACTAATACACTCATACGTAACGCCGTCGCGTAATAGATTAAACCGCGTGCACGGTTAACGGGAAAGGGTGCTAATGAAACGGATTACAATTCATGATATACTTCTGAGTTTGTACAACTGCATTATTATTATTGTTATTTGATCTAGTTCGCACGCTCCCGGGTACGTGCAAACGTATATTGTTGATCGTGTTGTATTTAACCGTACAGCAACAGCAGCAGCAGCAATGCCCCACGTTACTGTAAATAAATTATACGACTCAACATCGGATTTACATGTAAACATTTTAACGCGTACACATGCGCGTACTGCTGCTTCAGCAGCTGTTGTAGTGAATCCGTTCCGTGTAAATAACTCGATATGTTGACTTAAACGGATCGATAATGTGCGCTTGTACACGCGTGAGCGCGTGCGCCCATAACGCGTCTAATAAACGTGCACGGACAAGTATAACATAACACTTCGATTATGTTACACATGTAATGTATGCGACGTACGTGCGCGTTTTACGACATTTGTAAATACGAACCGGTAAAAAATAAATCAAATAATTATCGTCTACCGAAAATATAATAATTATAATTCTAGGAAACAGACACGCTTGCATCGCGTTTAACCGAACGGGTTGTACGGCATACAGCACCGAACATGTCTATTACAATAATAGTATTATGATTACCGCATAAATATTATATACGAGTATTATTGTGATATTATAGTTGAATATCATAATTTGAAAGCGAAGTGTGTACATTCAGGTACCTTTTTAGAAAAAATTTATATTAAGTACTCGTGCATGGATGGTTATAATACGAATAAGAACAATCTAAACTATCCACTGGTAACGGTTGAGCACAATAAACATATAAGGTATTTTCCAAACTCAAGCCATTGGTCTGGTAGAATGTTAGTTTTGTATTTTTTTTCTACGCTCGCTATCGGCAATGTCCTGGAAAAATTATACAACAAAAATCCATAATATCCATAATAAATCTTGATACAAATATATATATACATATATTTCATATAATAATATATCCCTCTGTGGTTCGCTAAGGTAAATAATTTCTCACTGTAACGACTATTACACCAGACCGGTGCAACGATGCGTCTGAATATTGTATGATTTCTGTTACTGGACAAGACTCATTCATTCATTCATTCATTTAAAAATGGAATGGATTCCCTTGCCGTGTACCTAGTCTATGTGACTAAAATATTCCTCGAGGGCGTCCGTATTCTTTACTACTGCTGGAGAGGATAGCTTTATAATTCGGAAGTCTCGAACAAACGAACCGCCTTCAGCAACATTAATATATAATAGTTTACGTTTCCACATCGCACGCGAAGAGAACCAACAACGAAATCGCTTTATTTGACGTTTAAACATTTTTTTTTTTTTTTTTTTTTGTTAAAATAGAATAAAAATTCATATAAACTTTATGATCGCGTTTATGGGTTTCAACTAGAAATCGAATAAGTCTATTCGTACGTATAGCTTTCATTATGACGGTTTGAATATGGTCAAATATGTTTAACAATTAACGTCTGTTGAAATATCGTAGACAATAAAACCAGAATATTAGAACTCAGTTCAAATTGAAACCTAGATCAGTCGAGTATGATTCATAAAACGATAAACGATATACCACATGTTGTGTAATCGACTGAATTAAGTTTGCATAAGTATATCAAAATAATTTTATAACAAAAATTATACATACGTATTATAGTACATAAATAATACATATTAGTTAAACATTTTTTTGCGCATGCTCTGAAATTTATAACAGTTTTCAAAAATATTGTTAAAAAATAGGTGCATAATAAAAGTACCCGTGTAACGTAAAATATGTGGTTATCCATAATAATATTTATGAATAGAAATTTCTTAAGGGATTACGTGCTGTTTTTGCTCTTTTCATTATATATTACTATTTTATGAATTATTTCAATAAATTTTCATATATTTATAATAAAGGTACCTAGAACAGTTTAATAATAAAAAAAAATAAAACAAAAAAAAAACACATATCAAATATATTCGAAATATTATATTTCAACAACTTTCATATGATTATCAAATAATTACGAAAAAAAAATATAGGACACATGCGGTAGTAAATGAATCATTCTATGTCGATCATAAAACAATTGTTGTAAGACATGTCGACATTATATGTTATTTCTTCAAAAATCCGGTCGAGCTTTCAACATTTCAAAACCTTTATGTTGAAAACTTGACACAGAGTAAAACGAATTTGTTTTTTTCAAAGTTATTCCATAAAAAAAAATCCCAAAGAACACTCGTTTGGCATAACATTTTCAATATTAGCTGTTAGTCGTATTTTCTTCTTATTTTTTTCCATTGTCGAAGAAGTTTTGTAAAAATTTTTCATTTACAAATCATCAACCATAAATCGCATTAGTTGGCCGAATATTTTTCTGGCCTATACGACAGGTTTCCTGAAAAATATAATCAAGTATCCTTTAAATAAAATTTAGTAAACATCATTAAATGGTTTGACGAGTATAATATTTTAAAATATCAAAAACTAAAGGATATTTTATTTTATTGTAAATTAAACTGTTTATGGTTAAGCACAATCTACTTAATTGTATTTCATATGCCGCATATAATATGAACAATTGGCGACGAAAACTGATATATTGAAAAAATATAAGAGTATTTCGTTCATAATTATGCATCACGCTCCAAATGTTTTGAAAAATAACGTTAAAACGCACATAAAAAAACTATAACATTACAGAAATGTTACGATTATATTATATGAACAGTGGTTTTAGTTATAAGAGATCTGTTTTCTCTGCAAATGATTTATTGGATTTTATTTCACTTTATTTTAGTTCTCCTTTATTTAATGTTATAAAAACGCTTATAGCCGAACTGATGATATTCGCTTTGTTCTTAGTCAGACGTTCAGGGCAGTGGATAATTCGATTAACATATACAACATTGTAGATTATACTACAATAATATACTAATATATAGGTATACATGTGTGTTTTTATTAATTTTTTTTACTATAAAAAAATGTGTAGTCCTATATCAAATTATTTCGTTATGGCGTACATTTGACCATAAAGTTGAATATTTTGTCGTTTGAGATTTTGAGTGCAACGAGAAATGCATTGATTTTACCAGAATTTACGATTTCGACCAATACGGTTGCTCTGATTATCACAACTATAAGAAATTTCAAATCTATAATTTTATTATATATAATAGGGAATCGATGTAAAATCAACAAAAGCACAAAAGCTTTCATATGGATTGGAAAAGTGTTTGGGCGTATAGTACCTGGACTAGGATTTTTCATTCTCTAAAATTACGTTTGTTACGTAACTCGCACTGGCTGTATTGCGTTTCTACGAAAAATGTTAGTATGTTTTTTAGTATGATTTTTTCAACCATAAAATATTTTTTGTTATGTTTTCATTCGTAACAATTTAAAAATTCTTTACTCTGCTCCTCGGTTCGTTATGCGATACATTTTGACTACACAAACAATTTGAAATCCCATCAAATTATCATATTTATATTGATAACATATTTGCGAGTGCGTGTACATGGCATGAGAGTATAACGCGTTCTCGGTACGTTTTCATTCTGATGTAACATATCTGGTGTGCACTTTGTATCGTTATCTCTAAATCAAATGACCGATGAAAGCTCAAAGATAACTATTATAATTTCCTATAGTTAACATAGCAGTATCTATCCATGTACTGTTTCACTTCAATTACAACGTTATAGATTCTCATTATTATACTAAATTAGATTTATAATTAAAAAAAAAAGGACTGAGATTACTAGGTAGAATAATATACAGGGGCGAGTAAATGGAATTACTGTATTCATCTTTTATACTTTTAACCATTATACTATTACTCTTAAAAAACGAATCTGAGCGAAAAGGTCGGGCGGATCAGTTTAATCAGTTTATATTTTTAAAGATGGTTGATACAGTAGAAGAACTCTATTTCAAAGGACACATTTCTAAGAAAACACGTTACCCGGTTTTCACCACAACGAAAAAAAAAATAAACATTTTAACTATGTATAAAAATTTTAACTCGTTTTTATTTTATTTTTATTTAAATTAACTCGTTTTTAATTGTGGCCATAGCTAATTCCTTGAATTGTTAAAGATTTTTTTTTTCTTTTATTTCAGGCGATTGCCTCAATCCCAATTCTAGATCCACTACTGAATTTGACAGCTAGGTAGATTAGATTATAGTATAATTTTAATTCGATTGCTTCAATTGAAATGCAGAAACCGATTTTACTATATTTCAATAGTTATACGTAAAAGATAACATTGATATCAACGACATTTTTTAATCCTACGCATTCGATCGGCAAAAAATATAATGTTTATGATTTTCACTTGATTTCGTGTAGTCCGGGACACGGCGCTTATTACTAGAGCTCTTAAAACACGTGTCACGGAATTCACGTGTACACGTGAAATACATGTTTATCCAAAATATATATCCATTTTTACAATGGTAAAATTAGTAATTTTATGTTATACACTTGAAGTTTTAATAAAATATTAATAGTACAATATTAAGTTAAGGATATACATTTTTATTTTGGATTTTACACGTGACACGTGACACGTGAATTCCATGAATTCACGTGTATTAAGAGCTCTACTTATTACCATTGCGTCAAAAACCTCGACAAAATCATAATAAATCAAATGATTTTGATAGCCACGCATGTTGATTGTATTTGATGTTAATTTCCTACGGTTGATAACATGACCTGTTGGACTATGACGGTATCGTTGTCCGTTTTCAAGCCAATGCCGGATGAAACGGTGCCGTTACTATAACATTATTAACTGTGCCCTCGTCGGCCGCCATTCGAACTCGCGAATGATAAAAGTATGTCCACTATCGATATTGTTTAAAGAGGATTATTCGATGAAATAGGGAAACGTTGGGCGAATTCGTCCGTCGAAATTTAGAACTCTTTGCTGAAAAATATCGTTCCAGCGACCAATATGTTGACGGTTAAAGAAAGTTAATAAAAGAAACTATGACTAGCTATAGACGAACAAAAACGTTAAGTCAATGAAAATCCCGATTGAACTAGCAATAACACTGTTATAATGCAGAGTTGTATTAACACTTGCAGGTGTATACACTGTGAATAGCGTGTCGTTGTCGACGGTAATTATGGTAGCTTCCAGGGATTCCAAGACTGAACTCCGAAACATCGTAGAAAAACTAGTTATGTAACTAAATGAAAAAATAAAATTTAAAAATAATAATACTTAAGATACGTGCAGAAATCAAAGAAGTATTAGACCATGGTTTGTATTTTCTTTACACGATTTATTTATTTATTATTTTATTTATCGATTTTTGTACACAAACCAACACTGATTTCCTCAGTTAATGCTAAATTGAATTAAATTTTGTTTTCATTTTGCTTTGTCTTTTTATTCTCGACGTTGTTTATAAGTGTATAGCTTAGAGAACAACTCATGTCAGCAAGTTATTTTTCTTTTCCTTAATAATACTGTCATTAATCTTCTGACTCTCTCCTTAGATCTATTATGCATTATATATATAAAAAAAAAAAAAAAACTATAATATAAGCTCAACTCTCACAACAATAAAAATATTATAATTGAGTATAATAATAATAATTTACTGAATACTTGTATACTACTGTATAAATTATCGTATAGGTGATTTAAGTTAACTTCCGGAAATGTTTCTTCAACTCATCAACAGTTAATAATAATTATATTTAATATGATTTACAGTGAAATTAAGTATTATGAAATAAAATGTAGAAATTAATTTTAGAAAATATTTATATCTAAAAATGTCTCTGTTTAAAATACTAAACAACATGTAACTGCTATAATATCAGACAATGTATAATACACAAAGTGTGTCTTCCGTGATTCGTTTTTAATATAATGAAATACTGTTTATAGTTAATAGTTACATGAATTAGTTACAAATACAAGTACAATTATTTTTCGTTCAATTATCTTAAGACTAAGAAGACTTAAGAAAGGAACTATTCTAGAAACAGTATACGCTACGTTCAACGTTTCATGGCAATATTTATTTTTTTTTATTAAAAAAATACTTACAATCTGTATTTAAAAAAAAACACAATAAGTAAATAAGAAATGTATACAATATTATTATATAACGGAAGAGCTTGATAAGGGATGCTACCCATTGATAGAATCTTTCGGAACGCGATTTAAATTAATTTAGGAGGTCACGGCACCAACGTCTTTTCAGACGGCGATGAGGGTTTTCGGGTAGTATGCGCGAAGATAAGTGTGAGATGAGTGGGTTTTGATGATGTTGTAGTTTTGAATGAAATTTTGTATAGTATTTTTTAGCTAGTTGGTCTACTGTATCTATTTTTAAGTCCTTATGTAGTGCTTTGTTAGTTATGTACCAAGGGTCTAAGGCGAAGTGAGATTGATTGGAAGAATTGAATGAATTGGGGTTGGGATGGTTTGGAGCAGCCCCAGATTTGCAAGCCATAAGCCAGATAGGCCTTAATAGATTTGTATAGCATTGTTATAGTGTGGATTGATAATTTGGATTTAATTATGGGGCGATGCATATGGAGGCGGTTTTTTAGTATTTTGCGTTTTACTTTTAAGTGGGAGCCCCAGGGTAGTCGTTCATCGAGTTTAATTCCTATGTATTTTACCTGTGGGGTTGTGGGGATGTCCACTCCTTGCAGTTTCAGTGATGGAGATTCTTTTTTACACAGAGTAAATACTACATGGAAGGATTTTTCCGGGTTAATTTTAATTCACCACTGGATTAACCAGTTGTTTATTTGATCAAGATGGGTTTGAAGGGCTGAAGAAGCTAGTATGGGATTTTTATCGGTAGCTATATCATCAGTGTATGTTGCTGTAATCGTATTAGCTACTTTGGGAATGTCTGATGTATATATGTTGAATAAATCGGGGGCGAGGTCTGGAGTCTCCCTTGGGAGACTCCAGCTTATATAGGGTAGTATGAGGAGGTCGAGTTTCCTTGTCTGACTGCAAATGACCTATTATATAGGTAAGAACAAATGATTAAATAGTAAGGCACTGGAAGAAAAATTTTTAGCTTTTATAGGAAATCGATATGCTAAACTCGATCGAACGCCTGTGTAAAGTCGAAAAAGACGCCGGGGCAGAATTCCTTATTTTCGAATGAGGTTGAGATTTTGTCTGTGAGTCTATAAATTTGATGTATTGTTGAGTGATTTACCCTGAATCCTAATTGCAAGTCAGGTATTATGTGATGGGAGTTAATTATGGGTCTAATTATTTTAAGTAAAATTTTTTCGAATACTTTTGTTAGTTTTGGGAGTAGACTTATCGGCCTATAGGAGGTTATTAAATTTTTAGAAGTTTATGTATCAGGGTTATTATAGAGATTTTTCATATTAGAGGAAAATAAGAAAGTCATAGCATCAAGTTATAAATTAATGCGAGGAGAATTAATGTTTTGTTTGTAAGATGCTTAATTATTTTGTTTGAGATTAGGTCGTAACCCGGCGACTTCCCTAATTTTAATTTATTTATTATATGTTTTAATTCATTTGGGATTGTGTGCTTTGCGGGAAGGGACATAGGCAATGGGCTGCCAAGAAAGTTTTTTATTTCATCTGAAGTACTCGAGATTGGGTTGTTATGTTGGAGTGGGGAGTAAAGGTTTTCGAGAGATGATTTCCGAAAAGGTCAGCTTTGTCTTTATCAGAGATGACTAGATGAGCGTTTGAGTCGGTTAGAGGAGTAGATTGTTCTTTAACTTAAATGATCTTTTTAGTGATTTTCCACAATATTTTCCATATTTTGTGTTAAGCGATTGATATTCTTTCTCACAAAATTTTGATTTGTGTTTTTGTATTTGCTTTTTTATTACGTTGGTTAGCTTGTTTAGCATGCATTAATCGGAAGGTAGATTGTGACGTTGCCATTGTGAACGGGCCCTACGCTTTGTTTTGATTAATTCTTGTATGTGGAAGGGAAAAGAGTTTTTAAATAATCAACTTTCCACGGGTATATTTGTTTTAAATTATAAGTTGTATACAGCGGCCTAAATTGAAGTTGTGAGATTTTGGACTGCGTCCTTAATTTGTTCATTTGTTTTGAGCGAGATTTTTTGATTGGTTGAGTTTTGAAGATTTACGAAAAAGAGCTTCCAATTGACTGGTCCTTTTGCTAGAAAAGGCCGCTGAGAGTTTATAAATATCTGACCATTTATTTATAGTAGAACTGGGGTGTAGTCACAAGCTCTATAATCTAGGTTTTTTATTGTGTTATTGGGTTCACTGTGTATTTTTATGGAAATTATAATAATGGATCCACCATGAGCGGTTCCTTCGGGATGATCGGTGCGATATACTTTATAACCAAGAAAAAAATTTTCGGAGTTAAGGGTGCAGTGAGTTTTGGAGATTAGTGCAATGTCTATATTTTTTTGGTAGATAAATGTAATAGATCGGGCTCATGACTTTTGAGTCCATTTGCATTCCAGAGGAATATGTTGAGTGAATTTAGATTAGTATTTTTATTTGTCATTTTTTAAAATTAGTTGATTTATGACTGTTGTGAGAAGTTAAATCAGAGGATTGATCATTGATTTTAATTGTGTTATGAAAGATGGAAGTTGAGATGTTAAGTAATTTTCTGTAGGAGTATTATGTGTATTTGAATTTTGATTTTTTGAGAATATTTCCCAGAATGCATTTAGGGAAGATTTGGGAATGTTTTGTTATCATTAAAATTAAAATTAGGTAGATCCAAAGATGTCTTATCAACAGAAGTGTTTCCCTCATTTACATAATTGTTTTGATTTATATTATTTTTAGCTGTAGTTTTAGAATTACTGTGGAATTTTTGGAGATCTTTATGTAAAGTGCATCCACGGTAGTTTGTCGAGTAGTTTTTACCACAGAGGGTGCATATTGGACGTTGATCTTTAGTTTTGTTACACGATGAAGACGGATTGTTTGCAGCACAGCTAACACAGCGAGGTGGGTGGGAGCAGTAGGTTTTAGATTGAGATGGGCCATACTTTTGACAATTAAAACATTGTACGAGTTCACGGCTTTTGTTTAGTTCTTCGATTTTAATTTTTGTGTAAAGAATGGATGTTATATGAAGTATATCTTTGTGAATCTCGGCGGGTTCAAGATCCACAAAAAATATTGGTAAAGCGAGCTTAATAATTTTGTGACGAACGTTTACTACTTGTCTTACTGTGAAGCCGATTTCTTGGATTGCGATTCCTATTTCGTTTGTCGGTGTAGAGGGATGGATATTTCTGATAACCACACGAAACACCGTGTTTTCACGTAGTTGATAAGTACGATGCATGATACTCGGAATCTTCATCATTAAGAAATTTTATAACCACTCTATAAGTCAGAATTTTTTGTGAACATTTTTAAATTGTCAATGGACGATTTTAATAAGAAATTTTCTGATCCGATTAAATTGATTACATTTGAGCGAAGACTGACAAAAACATTTGTTCCGTTGACTATAATCGGTGGCGGTAATGACGTTTTAATCTCCTCATTGATAACGGTAGGATCAATGTGTTTGGTTATGATATCTCTATCGACGTCTACGTTAAGACATGCATATCTGTTTGAAGTTACAAATAGGGGTTTGTTTTTTTTTTTATGTGGATGTTTCGTCGGTTGAGAGATTATATTTAATTGGGTTTCTAGCTGATTTTCGAAAACATCACTTGATATACTTTCATTACGATTGGAGGAAATATAATTTTTTGATTTTTTTTTTTTTTTGGTTTATTTATGTCGGCTTACGTTTGATTATTCATTATGTATACATTGCGATAATGCGTATCGATGCAATTAAGTTAATGGACTGCTGCCGGCTGATAGCCGGAGAGCTCGAAGTCACAATAATTGATATCTGGGTTTTTTTTTTTTATTGAATTAGCAATTATAATTATCAACTTTTTTTGTACTTCAGGGTTAGATGGTTTAAATAGAATGCGATGGAAATTTTCAGGACAGCTTTCTGCTTTTTTTGGTATCCAACACGGCTTCATAGGTATTTTTGTTGCAGAGAAAGAATAAAAACATAGAGCACGGACTGAGAACAGCATTAAAACGCGTGCGTTTTGTACGGCTGATACGAGGTGAGACGTGATAATAATTATAAATATTTTTCAAAATAACAGGTAAATATTGATAAAATAATTAGGATTTAGTTTACATTTTTAATATAAACTACTCGTATTAATGAGCATTTTAACGATGACAATCAATTACGAAATAAATTATTATTAAAATTATTATTTTATTATTGATAGTAAATTCGATATCAGAGATCATTCTCTTTACCCTATACTACTTTGAAATAAAATAAAATTAAAAATAAAGTTAAATTAATAAAAATAAATACTAAAATAGAATATTCTTAGTCATATTGGTGGTGAATGTATTAATAAAAATCAAACTGAAGACATGATTTTTATAATAGATTAGTTTTCCGCGGGCAATATTCTTTACAACAGAGATGAATTTATAAGCGCAAATCTCCCAAAATTATTTGGGAAATGGGGACATAATCATAAAACACATTTTAGAGAAAACGGAAGTAATATTATGATATTCTTAACGCTTCTGAGAATTGCACGAATGGGAATGGCATTTTCTATTTGATAGTCTGGGCCAATTATTTCAAATGAACTTTGATGTATAAAATCCCCTCTTTCAAATTCATTAGATTCTATGAAAATAATAATCATACGACGTTGAAATTCAATGTATATAAATTACTTGAGTGTTATTAATATACAATTCATTGTCCGTCTCTAGAAGAAATAGATAGAGTGTTCGATAATTCACACTCAGTGAAATCTTTCTATTAATGAGTTTAAAACCCATTTATGAAATCTTTATTACGGAGAAATGTTATTGAAATTATATCTGTAGAACACTTTATACATACACAATCATGTCATTATCAATGAGTTACACTTCATTATTTTTCATTACGTTAGTAACAAGGGTGGATCCAGAGTCGGGGAACTGTGGGTCAAGCCATATCAAGAGACCATTTATTAGGGATGAAACTGAATTAGAAATGAATACCTTGTATAAAAAAAAAAAAAAAGCACAATATGCTCATAAAAGTGTATAAGTATATTTATAATACATTTTAGAATTAGTGATACCACCGATAATGACTTATTTATGATTAATAAATATAATCTAATTTTATCAGTGCAACAAACGTACTGAATATGACTTATTTAACTTTCTACTAAAACGATATAATTTAAAATATAAACTATGCAATTTATAAAATAAAAATATAATAAAAATTTTAAATTTTGAATATACTGGCATTCATTTTTCAAATAACTCCGATTGGCCAACTGTCCAAGAGTCTAATTCAAGGTCTAAAAAGAGAAAAAAATTTGCAAGAGCCCAATTTTGTCAACAAATATTAACTGTGGGTCAGCTGACCCCCTGAATCCCCCCTCCTAGATCCACCCCTGGTTAGTAAATCAAAGAGTTTCAAAAACAAATTAAAATTTAACGTAATTATAATTACGTTTTACAGGACTGACAAAAAACAATTCTTTATTAACACAGTTTTTATTAAAAAAAAAAAAATAATAATAATAAATGAATACCTTACTTAAGATGATTATTAAATCTTTTTCAAAAAATGTAACAAAAGGCAAAAGTAAAATTTATGGATTGTCAAGTTCATGAAAATTAAAGCCATGGTTAGAACATTATAATTCGACCAGACTTATTTAAAAACTTAAACTGTCACTTTTGTTAAAAATATTTACTAAGGATTGAATTGTATTTCAACAACAAGTATATTTTTTTTTAATTCTTAAACAAAAATGCTGTAAACTATTTAACGTAAAAATATTTATGTATTTATGTATAATCACTTCGTTGTACATGTTTTATACAAGAAATATTCTGTATAGATTCAAAACGTGTAATCAATGTGATTATATGATTCACATGAGCGTTTAACATAATATATAAATTAATAATTATCAAATGTACGTGAACTCAAAACACTTTAACCATTTAACATCAAATAATAACGAAATAATATTCATCGTTGGTTCAATGTGTTTATATATTTTCATTGTATTTCTTTTTTAACCTATTAAACGACAAACAATTCGTAGCTGTACGTAAATAGAGGATGATGCGTATTTTATTTGCATACAGGAAATAAATAGCTGTTTATCTGTCAACATAACGCGACAATGTCGTATAATGTCCTGCCCGTAAAAAAAAAAAAAAATAGGTGAACACGACTTCAACTTACGGTTCATGCACTACAAATACGCACAGTATTACGTGCGAGCTTTGAATAACAATAAATTGACAGTCAAGCGGAAAAAACAATGATCGTTTTCAAAGGCGCAATCTCAAGTATTATAATACAATGTATGCGAAACATCGAGAATAGTTCTGAGCGTTCGTTGTCCGACACCGCCCGACTCCGTTGTGACAAGTTAAAGTCGTCGCAAACGAACCGGAGCACCGCGATTTGCGTATATGATGTAATAACGATATTGTGATTATAACGGTGTATCGGGGTGATACATGGTCCTGCAATACTGTATGTTCTATAAAATACAATAATGCGAGCAATAATAATGATGTCGACAACAACAACAACAACAATATAAGTCATAATAATTTCAATATTAATAATAATAGTAATAATTATAGTAATACGAATAAAGTAATGTTAATGATCGAGCGATCTAATTATTTACGAATAAATATACATTTTGTCTCTTTTGCCCCACCTATGCGATTGCACTTTTCAAGATTTATTCATTTTATAACGGTCATGCCGATATCCCGCACTTCTTCGACTTATGCTGAGAATCACTATGAAGTTCAAGTCGGAATTATCAAGTCAAGTTCGGCGACGAATCGCAGACGAGACGCGATCGCCGTACGTCTGCACCGAACACACTTATAGTAATACCGTGCATAGTTCGAGGTTCAAACAGTGTTGTTAGTAATAACGTAACACGTAACTTATTACACGTTGTATTGTATTAAATCAATTTCCCATCGCCGTGCATTGTGATCACGTGGACGATTCGTTGTACGGCTATATGAGTTTCGAGTTTCCAAACTTTTCAGACGTTCGATCGCCTTCGCCGTGTCATGCGTGCAAATTATCGTCCACTGTCGAATCGTTAGATTTATTTTATCCGATAATCCTTGTGGTTTTTTTTCTTTGGATTGTTAAGAAACGATTTTTTTCGTTGTGTTCGCAATCGGCGTGGCTTTTAACAAAAACAAGAGAATTAAATCAATTACATTCATACTCAAGTACCTACACATAGGTACCGGGGATATTTTTGCTGTAGATATTTCTACTATGATATTTTTAACCGGTTTTTATCATTTGATAATAGAATATTTTCAAAGTAACTGTGAGCGTATTGTTAATATTGTTGTATTAATGCATCTCGTACTCTTATCGTTCAAACACGCACAATACATCGTAATGGATTTTAATTTATAAGAATTTTATCATGCGTAAAGAAGCTTTGTTTTCCGGTGTTAGTACTCATGATACATTTACCCTTTACTCAATCTCTGGCTGTATTGCAGTGCCGTCAACTTTAAATTAATACACTGTTGATCCTTAGCCTACCGTACATATATATATATTATAAGTATACCTGCTGAAGATCGTCATTTGCATTCATAGTGATGTTGTCATATAGAAACATCACGAATAAGTTATCTATCTCTCTCTTTCTCTTTCTCTCTCTCTCTCTCTGATTCGTGCGATTTCACGTGACTACAATGCCAGTAGTCGTGTGTTGTGAATTTGGTGATGTTTGTATGTCTTGACATTAGTATAACGTCAGACGCAGGTGCGTCCGTCGCCCGTATCTTATTTGTAAGCACACTCGGAACACAGTCCACCCGCTGCAACGTCTAATAATCATAATGACCACGTTTATAATGCCATGACGGGAAGAAAAAAAATCATAATAATCATCGTGTTTTAAAATAAACGACATGTGTTTAGTGTGATACACGCGTTTCGTATCGAAAAACTGCACGGTCTCAAGCGTGCCGTACGTGGGGTACAAATAACCGGACAACAAATCGTATACCAGTTGTGACCAAACGATTTCACGATAATACGGCACTTACATTGATACATGACAACGATAACAGGGTGAAATAGCACTTCGTACACAAGAAATCCCGTATAACTGTGCTAAACTACAATGTCAAAAACGACGAAACGAGAAATCGCAGAAGAAAGCCGGTAAAAATAGAGACACATTTCAAAACGGCAACAAACCGTCCTTCAATCAAGTATTACACCAACGAAGAATTGGAGACTTGAATATATTCAGGCTATGAGCGACGATAACGACGACCGTGACCGGAGATATCTGTTCATCAACGGTAATAAACCATGGTGCATCGTGACTGGCCACCCGCTAACTGCTTGTTAGCGATATCGACGGCCACGCCGACTGACGAATCGCCGTCGAGTTCTATAGGGAACGCGACTGTACTAACCAACGGTTCTAGCAGACCACCTAACGGATCCCGCACTTGCTCGACAACTACCTCATCTGAAAATGCTCTTCTAAATGCCACCTTCGGTTATTTGACAACTGAGGTTCTGGGTCCAACGTCATACATACGGAAACTTGTTTGAGTTATATCCCGCGTATTGCCTAGAAGACCCCTTGCAGAATATTGTACTTCCAAAGTAAGGAAATAAAAAACACAATTTGGAACATCAAATAAACATCAATTTTAATCGTTCTAAACACCTAATATTTTACAGAACATCGCTTTTAAATAACTGTATTGATTAAAACGCCGTAATAGGTCATAAGTATCAAACATCAATAAAAAATTAATACGATGATTAATTAATTTATTTTTGTTTTTTATTTATATTTTATAACTTGCAAAAAAACTAAAGCTATAATGGTTGCATTGTTATTGAATGTTGTTGAAAATAAGAGGGAATATTTATGAAATAAAATTATGATAGATCGATCAACCCTAATGTATGGGGGCCGAATGGATTTTATGCGCGTTCAAACTTTACCTCGTCGCACTACACGTATTGCAACAATTCCATACACGTCACGATAATCATTTGTGAAATCCTATTAAATGAAATAGCACAATGTGTCGTACGTATCTTATCCAGCGCGTTCGTTTATATCTACAGTCGTTGTTTGACCCAATGTCACTGATAAATGTGCGCGTTCGGTTCTTCTTTTTTTTTCAATTTTCGCTCCTCTTCCCGCGCTATCTTCTACGCGCTTGTTTTTCGGGTCAACGGCAGCCAAATACTCTCCAAAGAATACGCCTACAGGTGTACCTACCGGATGTGAGAATTACGATAAAAACAATCGAGACAATCGTCGACCCTGTTGCGGGACGGCTACAACAATGACCGTGGTCTGACCCGCGGAAAGGGTGAAGGGACGTAGATCCGGCCGTTGTCGTTAGCGTGACGAATAGTTTTCGCACTGAGAAATCGAACATGGGCACTACGAAAAAAAAACAGAATAATGACCCGCGCTTTTATCGCGTTGAATCGCAACTACAGTGTTCTATTGCACAAATCCTGATTGATAATGACCGCGCGATACAATTACCGTTCGCCCAGAGACGGATCCACAGTTAGAGAACTGTGGATCAAGTTATTTTCAAAAAGCCATTTTTAGGGCTGAAGCTAGATTATAAATGTAACCTTGTAACGAAAAAAAAAACACTATAAGATTATATAATATTATGTATATTTAAGTGAATTTATAATTCTCAGTGAAAACATTCATGTTTATTTTATGGAGTCTTACATGGTTTAGAGATATTTTACTGTACTACACAATTAAACCAATGGTGTATTTGGGGGAGGGGGGCAATGGTAACTGAGGCATTAATAAAACACTTAAAAAATATAAGAACTCTATAAGAGGCTGATTTCGTCAACAAATATTAACTGTGTGTCAACTGACCTCCTGAACCCCTCCCCATAGATCCGCCCCAGCGTTCACTACGTACACGCGTAAAACGATAACCGTTAGCATTACTGATCTACGATCTACCGAATGATTTGCAATATGCTCGGATCATCGGTGTACCGGGCACAGTAAACCGAAGCATCAGTCACGCGCGGAACGGTAGCGATAGTGATTGATGTGTTTTGGATGTGTTCCGTGGGTACGTTCCGTGGTCACATTCGGTGCACATTGTATAACGGCTGTAGTCGGTATAGGCGCAACTATGGGGTACAATAGGGTTTTTAGCACCTCTAAGTTTAAATGTAGCACTCCTGTTTTTTTTCAGATCTATATAATCTATTAGCATTACAGTTAAATACCATTTAATTTTATTTTCAGCATTTTCATCACTCTCGATATTTAAGCTCTAGTTGCGCCCATGGTAGTCGGTCTCGTTCACCCCTGTACAACCGATAATCTACCTGTGGTGTCACATTGCGAAACGCTAATCGACGATCGATATTTTGTTTTACAGATGAAATTATGTTCTCCGCTTCTGGTAATCATGCTCACGACTGTGGCAGCCACTCCTTGCCTATTCAACAGCATGTGCACGTGCAAGACGGACGAAGCGTTACGGATGCATATCGCATGCGTTGCAGTTCCTTTGTATACAATTCCAGGTAATTTTCGACGCGTTCAATGGTTACGTAATTCAAACACTCTATGAAACGTGTAACTTGTTTCGACGAAGTTTGTATATTTTAAGGTACATAATACGGAAATCGACGCTTAGTGAACTCACTTTGGGACCGGATTACTCGAGTCCATTAACCGAACCGGCGGACATCAAAACCGCATACTTACCGTTTATAGCCGCATATATTACATCATTCAATACCGCACATATTTATTCTATTGTTAAAAAGGGAAATTTGAAAGGCTGATAGTTCAAAACCTCACGCATTTGATCAATAGTTCCTTTCTCTCTGCACACTTCGCATGTACAGTTCACGTTGCCGGTTTCGTATGAGTCCCATACAAAATCTTTTTTTTTTTATCTTGAGACTTACTCGGGATGATTTTACATAGCAAATCGGGCGATATTTTTGTTTTTGACTGTCCGAGCGAACGCAGCGAGTAAGTGATTCCGCTCAGTCTCGACGTACATTCGTGTTATTTTAGATAAATGTATACGTAATTGTAATATATATATAAATTTGTGCGATATTGAACGGTTTAATTTGGCGAAAATATAAGGGATTAAGATATAAAAGTGTGCGGTTTTGAACGACGACCTGTTATTGAAAGTGTGCGGTTATGAATGATGCCCAACCGAAAGTGTCAATAAGACGAGAGGCCATGAAAGAAAATTGAAAAAAAAAAACTACATGTTTCCAAAATCGTGTTTGCCTATTTTCTCCGTAAAATCGTTAATTTTTTTTCGCGCGACAAGGGTCCTGTAATTAGTGCATTGTTTTCTTTCACTTAAGTGAAACATGGCTTCGAAGTCACTTTGAATTCTTCTACTCCACCGACTGATTTTCTATTCACAATCTCAGCTCTCATTCGTCAACGATGCGTTTTCGATTTACTCTAGACTTTTCAAAATCCTACACGGTACACTTTGAAGCATATTACACTTACAGTTTGTCGCTGACTCGTAAGAGAAAGCTGGTCAAATTTTCGAATAACGTCTAGTTTTTCTATCACCCTTTTTATCAGCGGTTTATTCATTGCAACACAAATAAAATGTTAACGAAAAAAATTTAAATTCAAACACTTTTCCATAGTTAAAGTACTAACATTGACGACTGCTTGGTTTATCGTGAAAATGTAAATTAATTTATCTTTACAATAACAGAAAAATACCGGTATCTGGTTGTATGGCATTTATAGCAATTTTTTTCAATTTATGTATCCATTTTTTTTTTTAATTATCTAATTTTCAAATAACCCCATTGACCGGTGTGTGAGACGAATTTTTCACTACATATTAGTATACGTTCAATTCAGAATCAGCCATTTTCAATCTAATAAGCGAACTAGTAAATCAACCAGTGAGTCCAATAAGCGACGATCACTGTATGAGCACTAAGGTCGGGTGGAATGTGATTATGTGATAGTAGTTTTCAATTTACCCATCGATTGTCAGGTAGGTTTTTTATTTTTAGAGTTCGTATGAACTCATATCTCTGAATTCTTCTACTTTTTTTTTCAACATATAAAGTGACCCAAAATACTACATTTAAAATATGCTTTGTAAACTACAAACAATTAATAACTATGTACTTATAAAAAGGCATTCTAAAATCCAAATATTCAACAATAAAAAAAATATATAATTACGCATTCTCTAAAAATATATAAATTATATTGTTAGTGAATTTCGTATAATGTGACATTGCAACATCGAAAGTTTTTAAAAGTATCGTGTAATTCATTTAAACTATATGATACAGTAATTCAAATTTTAATGTAACTACTTTTATAGAATACTTGGAGGTTTTTTTTTTTTTTTTATATATACCACAGATATGTATCTTTTTTTAGATTTTGGACCATCACCGTTAACATCTCAATAATTTAGTTTTTTATTCGTATAACGCTTTTCGATACAGTCAAAATATGTTGATTTAATACTATTCATACATCATATGAGATGATTTGGGCACATATTATGATTTGATTATAAGTATTTTAATGTCATAGTAGCCATAATAATAAAAAGTAAAAACAAAAAGGAATCTTTTATACGTAATGGATAATATTGTACACTCTATATTGATTAAAATTCAACATTTAATACTTACAAAAAAATAAACAAAATTACTTAATAATTTAATAGCAATAAACTATAAAAACGGTTTAGAATCTAAAACGCCTTTGTGTTGAATTTATATAATATCAAGTTAGAATATCCCCGAGGTTCCCGGAAACGAGAGTTTCTAAGGAATCTCAGAACGAGTATAATATATAACGTGTAGGTACATCAAAATAAATTAAATGGTGGAATAGAAATAACTGAACAACAATGTTTCAAATGGATTGCAAAAAATAAAATATTTGATTCGCTTTTTGTAATCATTTCCCGTGCCTACAATATATTATTCTAGTTTCATATAATTTCAAAAAACACAATTCACGGGTTCGATTGATTCAATAAATAAATATATTTCTTCAACACCGAATGCAAATGATAATTATTTACGTCTTACGCTAAATTTACAGGAATGAAAGCATTCAAAAATGATAAATCATAAAAAACAAAACATAAATCATTCAAATCCCTTATTGAATTATTTTTTAATTCACTTTTATATTTAATTATTTTGATCGACTGTGACACTCCGTTACGATAGTAATCTTGAACTTAAATTGTTTTCCTTCCAACTTGTCGTATATATTTTGATATAAAAATTGATATTGTAATATACTATACATGTATAATAAACAATAAGATGTAAAATTACAATAACAGCATATAAATATTTAGATTTAGTTTATCTTCAAATAATATTTTTTTAAGAGATGATACAGTAATATAATTTTGAAAAAAGTGTTTATTCTACTAACAACGTATCATGTTATAAAATAATATACATATAAAATAAAATAATATATTATTATATATATATATATATATATCGTATCAAGATTTAGTACATATTGCTGTCATCGCGTCCATATGAATTAAAATGGATGTAGTTATTTCCCCCAGTTATATTTCAATAATCATATATTCGTCACGTATTTTGTTCTTTCAAAGAAAAAAAAAAAAACAAAAGAAATTAAAATAAAAATTTTGTTCGGAACTGTAGTATACACACTTTATCATATGGACCTACTCTGTCTGAATTAAAATAATGAAAAACAAAAAAGATAAATTAAAAGAAAACGCCGCCGCACTTTGTCACATTATTTTAGTTTAGTGAGACTGATTAGTGATCAGGCATCCGCAAAAAGAAACGCAACCAGTCGTCTCGTGCGTTCCCATTGTGTGAATGGATAATACCTCCAGTCATTATTTATTACGAAAAATGTTCATTATACTTTTGTATTTTAAACGATATTTCTTTTTGCTTTTAATAAACAACCCATAATACATATATATATATATATATATATACATATTGTACGTAAGTATTATTTTTATATATCGTTAAAAAAGGAAAAGTGTTAAAAAATAATTACGTCACTATTAGAGATGTTCCTGGTAGAAAATTGATTATATTCCGGTACCGAGTATTGACCGAGTAAAATGTTCACAACTATACCGAGTACCGGATATAAAGGTTGAGTAAAAACTCAGTACTAGGTAAGGACCGAGTCCTGATTATGGCATCGAGTACTCGGCTATCGAGTAATTGCCGGGTACCCGGAACATTTCCAGTCATTTCCCATCGTGAAAATCTGCAACATTTCATTTGTATTACGATATTAATTAAAAATTAATTTTGTTCGTTTTAATCGCTCGTAAAACATCAAAAATTTACATGTGGAAAAACCTATAACCTTATAACGTTTTGTATTAGACTACTACTACTTAGCATTCGACTACGAACACGTTGTGTAATAATATGAACATGTTTCTCATGTTTACTGTTTACGTAAAAATTAATTGTTTGGATTTGTATTTGCTTTTTAGAAGTAGCAACGGGTACACGGATAAGTCATATGGATGTCATGTCGTCGGAGATTGAGTCCGTCGAAAATGACATTTTACAAGGGACGCACATCGAATCACTGCGGCTGATGAGCAATAGAATCGGAATTATATCCGATAGAGCGTTCGCGTAAGTACACGTGATAAGTGTTTAACAATAGTTGTTAAAATTTGTTTATTTTAACTATATAATTGTTCAATCATATGAATAATTTAAACTTTCGAAATACATAAACACTGCGTGCGACGCAATTGAATAGTTATTATTAAATTTGAATTCTTAATTTTCTCATAATATATTATACATTATATAATTACGTTATAAAAACCTATTTTCATTTCTTCATTGATCTTTTAACAAAAATAAAAATAAATCGTTTTACTCCAGTCTATCCTAGAATACGGGTCTTCCATTTTGATTCCATACACATAATCTAATATCTTTCTAATCAAAAATATTTAAAACGTGTATTTTAAATTTTTGCTTTTAAATTTAATATAATTATTAATCAGAGTGATTGTTCACCACCATTTTGATCTCTTTTAAACCTTCCCACCCTTGCCTCTAGAAGCGAGTTAGGTTATATATCTCTTATATATGTATAAGTTAATAAATAATTACATAGACGCTCCTTACTTATTAAATAACATCCCTTTTAACATTCCAGCTTACAATAACCGCTTTACTCTCATGTTGTACCAAACCTTACAAAGCACAGACTATCTAAAATATTCTCCGTTCCCAATAGCCATGGCTTTAAGTATGATAAACCTACAGCTATTGCTGACTTATACTTTACTCCATTCAGCATGACTATTAATTTACATTTGAACAGAAATAATAATATGTAAAATTGAATTTGTAAGAAAAATTTATATCTAGCTACTTTCTTATTATTTTATTTTTTTTGTTTATTAACTTATTAATTTTAAGTATTTCTGTTTTATGACTAATCTAAATCGTTTATATTTAACTTAAATCTGAACTATTGGGTTCTTACATGTTCTATTAATTTGAATAAATTATTATTATTATTATTATTATTATTATTTTAATTATTTTTGTATTAATATCGAACTATTCATAGTTAAATAATGTATTAATAAATACGTAACCTACGCCGAAGGAGAATCTGAAAGGGGTCGTCTTCATTTTAAAATTTAAGTAATGGAAAAATAATAATAATAACCTTCTGATTCCAACGTAAATATTTTTTTTATGTTATAATTTTTTTTTTTTACTATTATGATAAAACAATTATATTTTAAAATTAAAACTAATATAAAAGTTTCTGGAATGGGCGATGAATTTCAGTTTAAAATCTAAACATAGATATTATATTATCATTATTACACATTTCGTAAAGTTGAACTAGTCACTTATGAACTTATAATAGCATTAATATGCAAAAGATAATATTATAGTTTAAAGACATAAAAAACAATTTGACTGACGAAGACATCTACACAGATGCCTCAAAAAGCAAACATAGAGTAGGCATATAGCAGTCATTACTAAAAATACAAATATATGTTAAAAATTATCTAATCAAATTTCAATATACACAGCCAAAGCATTAGCCATTATAACAGCCCTTAACTATATTAAAACAAATCCCATACTAAAATATAACATTTACACAAATTCATTAAGCACCATACAGAGTATACAAAATAATTTCCAACTCAACGACATTTCTACAATAATAATAAACAAAATACAGTTAATGAAACAAGCCAATAAAATTATTAACATAATGTAAATACCAGGACACTGCAATATACATGGTAACGAAGAAGCAGATCGACACTCAAAAAACGCAGTAACAGCAATAGAAACCTTAATTTCAATTTAATAAAATTTCTGACATAAAAAAATCCATAGCTATAATAACTCACAATACCTGGCAAAACCATTGGACAAAACAATCAACAAAATTAAATATGATAAAACAAAATATTGAACCTTGGCCTTAAATCCACACCTCAAGAAAAATAAACTCAATAATTAACCGATTGAGAATTAGACACACTCGACTAACACATGGTCATTTAATGGACAACTATGAATCAACATTATACTCCTCATGCAATGAAAAACTAACAATTAAACATATAATAACAGAATGTCACTCATACTTCATCGAAAAAATCAAATATAATATCCCTTCAAACTTGTACCAAACAATAGGACCGAATATCTCCGACAACTTCATCCTCTTCTTCAAGGACACCGGACTGGACAAATCAATATAAAATTAAACAATATTTTTTCATAACGCAACCTTTTTAATATGTAAATAATCTAACAATCATTTCACAGATAAATTTAAAAAAAAAAAATATAACTAATGACCATAGCTGCCGAAGTTGTAATTTTTGATAAATAAAAAAAAAATAATAATAATATTATAGCATATTAAACGATTTGTGTTTGTCAAACTTAAATGTGGTACTAAAATCTGTTGTTAATCATTTTATGAATTTCATTAGCGTTAACAACGTTGAAGGTGAAACACCATGTTCAAATTCTACTCTTATCAATCTTATTATGAGAAAAACATTACCTATGTTTATTGCGTTTGATTGTTGTCTACATAATTAGTCATAACAAACGTATACTATGCAAGTGTGTCGTATGTGTGTAATAACAATGAACATGATAATATTTAGTGATACTTGGCTATATAGTTTATTATCCAAATTGTTAAAATCGTTGCATTGGTCCCGATATATATTCATAAGCCTATTGTCAATAGAAATTGACTTTGTTATTAATAGGTCTTTTTTTTTTTTTTTATTAACTATAGTTAATATAGTTAAATATTGGAATTCACTATTACATAGACATATTACATAATACATATTTCAAATACGTAACAATATAATGGTATCAGTAGCGTACAAATAAAGGGGAAGGAATTGGGATAAATTCCCCTCATTAAAAAGCTAAAAAAAAAAAATCTTGTTTTAAAATGGTGTCAGAATAAAAAATATACTTATCATAAATATTTAAACGTGTGTATAACGTGTACTATTTATCAATTATGATAGAATTATAAAATCATTAATTTTTCGTCACAGAAATTCTAAAAATAAACATTTGATAATGATGAAAAATATATAACTCCCTCTGAAAATGTAATGTACGCCACTGAACGGTGCTTACGATATTTATATTCAATATAATTTTTAATGCCGAGGTTAGGTGCTCTCAGGATTTTTCAATAGCAGGAGATTTAAAAATTTATTAGAAAGTAAGCCATGGGGGTTAAGCCTCTACATCCCCATTCTTATATAATAACAACATATCATAAATTACAATATATTATATTTTTAATTATTATGTAAAATTTGCAAAATAATATAAATTCTACAGGTTTTTTTTTAAAAAAAAAAAAATTATATATTGCTTGAATTATTTCATTTTCATACACTATCGATAGTAAAATGTCAACCATCATTTAATTCAATCAATTACTCTGTAATCGTGGCCTTAAATCTGTTTATCAATCGTGAGAAAAATTATAATGAGTCAAAATAAAATATATGGATTATTTTTATTTATTTGATTATATATTACTAAGTATCAGTGGAACATGAAAATAAAATCCACTAAAAATAAGAAAGTCATGGATGGGAGATCTATTCCATACATCAGGGGCGGCCAAACGGTGGATCGCGATCGACTGGTTGATCGCTGACGATTTCAGAGTCGATCATGTTAGAATTTATTTTTAGGCCACATGCAAGAAAATTAATCGTGGTTGTTATGAATAAATTAGCGATAAATTTTATCTATATAGTTTTTATCTTTTATTCTGGCTTATAAAAAAATTTTCCAAGAAAGTCGATCTTCAAAGATGAAGTATATTTTTAGTAAATCATGGCCGAAAAAAGTTTGGGTCCCTCTGTCATACATCTTCCTCTCGTAAAAACGTCCATGCTTTTATGTATTTATAGGTTGAATAACTTCGCATAGGATTAACGAACACTTAAGTCAGATTCGAACATAAATCTATGAATTACAAATTCATATGATCCCTCTGGTTATTATAACACATTATACTAAAAACACATCTCATTACTTCACGTAATTTAACGTAGACACTATATCCGCCGTAGTATTGTAAGTGGCGTTATCATTAACATATTATATGATTTGCATATTATTAAAAGGTATTATAATTTCATTAGCGTTTCAAACTGATGTAGTGCTTTTGCCTTTATAATAATCAGGAACAAGACAATTACATTACGTTTAAGTCTGATATGCCGTGACCGTATTATGGATATTATCAACTAATTTATAACGAAAATAATTTTACGTCCATGAAATGTACAGTTGATTTATAAATGGAAAAATTTGTAAATTTATTATTTTTCTTAAATTAAAAGATTTGTATAAATAATGTTATCATCTTGTGTTTTCTTCAATAAAAATATATAAAATTAAATACATATTATTTTTGTTTATATATAATAATAGGTTTGATAAGTGGTAATTATACTATCATTAACGAATTTAGGAGCTTTATTATTTGAAAGAAAAATAATTAAATAATTATTATTTGTTTTATTTGGTCAAGAGAACAAAAAATTAAATAAAATAACGTAATAACTATGAAGGTGAAATTCCTCATGTAAACATATCGATCAAATTGTAATGAATAAACAATTTTTCAGGCGATGATGCGATAAAAAAAAAAGAAAATATTCTGAGAATTAAAACTGGAAACTCGGAAATAATTTTACCAAACGTTCAGATTTAATAAAATATGACGTCGTTGAATAATTTCCACTTGGCTAGAAAATTTAAAATAAATTTCTGAGAAGTATTACTTATTACTTGATGTTTTAATTTACTTAAAAATCTACATAACTCAAAAATCGGTTCAATATACTTTCTAATTTACTTATTCAGCTTTCATTGGAAGAAATCTTACACACTTATATTAAATAATTAAATGAACCAGTGAAGCAAAAATTACATTGTTAATATATATGTTATATTACATTTCCAACTATAATCTTGTTCCAAAAAAACTTTATGTACAGAGAAATAATTGCTATTTATATTTTATTCTCTGTCATTTTAATTGAAATTCGATTTCTTAGAACAATACAGAAGAAATCAAAGTTATTAACTATTAATAGATTTGTTTTTATTGCGATTAATAGAATATTATTCAAACTAAAAGGAAATGGTTATTTTGATTAAATTCACCTTTCTTTGATCCTGTATTTATCAAAATACTATATTCTAATTTCATTATATGAATATGAATATAATATTGACGTGTTGACGTGTATAATATTAAATTTGAAATGTTATTTTACAAATCAAAGACTTTTACGAATCACATATCATGTGTTATATTTTATATTAATGATATTTCACGTGAATAAGATTTTAATGGAAACATTTCAGTAAAAAATGTTAGCTTTTCAGAATAAAAAAGTCGTTTATTCTGTAAAAAAAATGTATACATCTAGTGTATATATATATATATATATATATATATATATATGTCCTGTTTTTTATTTTCTTCTTATTCGCTTCAAATCACATTTTTCATTAAAATGTTTGATGTGATAACAAGTAATTTGGCTTTGATAGATTATGACTTCACTATACTAATGATTAGTTCTATATTTCTTTTAAATATTATTAAAATGTTTTAAGTTCACCATTGATACGTTTTAATCATGCTATGTTTTATAAATAAAGTAATATTTTAAAAAGTTATCAAATTCATTCAAATTAATCACTGGTGAGATTAAAATAATAAACGGTTTTTAGTATAAAAGTAAAATTAAAAAAAAATGAATTTACATTTGTATTGAAATAATTTTTTTTTTTTTTTTTTTGTGAAAACTAGTTTATCTCAAATCGATTTGAAATTACACTGTATTTAAATTAGCGTGATAGTTATATTTTACATGCATATGACTTAGTTTTAGGTAAGCAGAGTGCATGCAACATAGTATTTTAATATGTATGCGATATTTTTAATTGAATAATTGAATTCTAATTCTTATTCTATAGATACAATTCTAAAATATAATCAAAAAAGAACTGTCTAAGATTTTTAAAAATAGTCATTAATTCTTTATGAATGTATTTACTTTTAGTAATTGATAAAAATTTTAAATTTTATCTTGTTACCGATGGTTGCTGCATACTAGTTGCGTCCTAAAAATATATACAAAAAAAGTCTAATCCAAATTGTGGCCCGATTGATAATTACCACGATACAGAGCCGTACCGAGCTAATTTTTATTCTAAGGCAGAACTGAATCAATAAGCCCCCTATGTTGAAGGTTTGTCATTTTCACAGCTTTTAATATGTATAATACAATTCGAAAAAATCTGCAAAATTGCAATTAGGTTTCTAGCAATACAAGAAATAACATTTCTTAAAATAAATAATTAATTTAATATTTTTGCGCCCCTCAGCTTCAGGCGCCTAAGGCAAGTGCGTTGCTCACCTCACCCTAGTTACGGCTCTGCCACAAGACATTTATATTATTATCGTTTTCCAATCGATAATAATGACAGCCACCAGCAATGACATGAGTGAATTATATATAATTATATAAACATTATAACATATTGATTTTTATTTCAAGATGGTTATGAATGTTGACTGATAAAATATAATAACAGTACAACGTAGATACTAAAATACATCTATGTCGTCGGTTTACAACCATCAAAACATTTCGCCGCATTTCTAATTTTACTGTACTAAAAATTCTTGTAAAGCGTACATTAAATTAAATACAAACCTAAATGTAGTACTGATGCTACGGACATTTCTAAGAAACGGGAAGGAAAATTAAGCTTAGAGTATATAATTTGATGGAAAAAAAAATGTTAAGTTGGTATCTTCTTGGACTGCATTTCGTATATACCCCAGCAAAAAGATCGGGCCGCAATTAATATGTAATCCAAAATTACTCCTGCCACTATTCTTTGGACGGGTAACCACCAGAGAATTTAGTGGTGTAGTATTTATTTGGAGTTGAGTTTCCTACAAAAAAATCGCCGGTTAAGCAAACATTATAAAGAAGAAATAAATAAATATTCGGTTGTACACACAGTATAAATATTATATAATATGACTCTACAGGAGCGTACCCAAGAATTTTTTATGGAGGGTCCAACATTTTTATTTTATTTGATAATGAGAAATTAAATACACTATATACTATTATTATACTATTTACTATAGAATCGTTAAGTATGTAGAAATTTCAATGGGGGGTCCGTACTTAACTTCCCCTTCCTTGAAACTCTATCTGATATCCAAAAGTATTCAGTCACTATATTGCTACTTATCTATGGCGTTGATTTTTTTTTTTTTTGTTATTTTTTTTTTTTTTAACCAGTGATCACAATAAATTATTTTAACTTTTTATGGCAATACATTCGCATTGATCCGACTTTGGTCCATTTTGAAAACGTAGTATTACCAAAACGTTAAATGCATTTAATAGTGTTCGATAATGGTAATTAAAATCAAAATAAAAACACAAACAAAACTAGATGGTCGATTAAATGCACATTTAAGTGCATTTATAATACAATATCGCTTATCGTATTATTGTTGTATTTAACGTGTCGGTCGGTTTGAGGGATTATCTTTGTACTCGTATTATTTCAAATAATCTACAATTTTAATGCCAGATATTATATATTACTCACAATATCCAGCCTCTTATTTATAATCTAAATAGTGTTGATCCGTCTGTCAGTATAAATTGTGTCCATGTGATTGATAAATGATACGACATAAAGCTGTTACTAAAATTAGACGTTTTTTTTCTCGTCGTTTCAACGGATTCGACTCGATTTTATGGATTGCAAAGATTTTGCTGTGTGATATAATAAATTTAAAAATAGTGTCATTTCAAAGCTTAAAAAGTGTGGTTGAACCAAAAAAGGTTCAAAAATTTAAAATAATTAATACATTTTTTAACTCATTAGACATTGAATTAAGCCGCACACTTATTCGAAAAAACTTAATCATTTGGACCATTGCTTAACGAGAAAAACAATTACATTGCACGTAGTATGATATTTTGCAAAGTGCAATTATATAACAATATAGGTACAGAAATTAAATGTAATTCAATATAACGTGTCTGATCTACATATCAGTATCATATACATTGGCTCAATGAAGTGCGAAGTGTGTCCACTTTTTGTATTTTATTCACTTTATTCATTTCTATCACAATCGGTATATTATATGTAAACATAATAAACCTTCTGGTCTTACGTATGTAAATATCGATCACGTCCCGTGTACACTTCAACGAAGTACAAATATGTCGATGAATTAGTTATTGCCTAGCTGAAAAAACACTTTACAGTAGTGCACGTTATTGCCGAAATTAAAATCACGTCACAATAAAAAATAGAGTTCTTACTACGATAATAACGTTACAGTTACAGTTGACCGTCCATCTTTTACTGTAGGCTCATTTAATTAACTTAATGTTTAATTTTTTTCTCACGGTATTTTTAAGACAACTTATGATTCAGAAGTAATTGATTTGAAAAACTATTTTAACATTATACAATTCGGGTTTTAACACGACTCTTTTGGCTTGCATACAGTATCTGATTTTTGATAATAATAGTTGCAGGAATTAGATGCATCGCACGTCGTTACGTACCGTAAATCTAACCATTAACACTCGTTTCGGGATTATAAACAAATGATTTCCGTTACCTTAGGTTAATCGTCGTGCTGATCGATCGGTAAGAAAAATTCGACTTTCCATTTGTAATATACAGCTGTTTCATGCGGGCTGGAAATGTTAACGTTGTATTTTAACTCATTCTAATAACATGAAGAATATATAATTGTATTTTATAACTCAACACCGTATAAAAGATTTACGTATCCAAAAGTTAAATATTCTTCTCGACCTCAAAACATATCCCTGGAAGTATTTTAATTTATCTATTGTAACCTATACATTTTTAAACCTGTCAAATAATACAATTATCCTTAAATATTTTACACTCTTATTTTGTTGAATTAATTTCAATCACTTTTGAAAGCCAATGCTCGTTATTTATTTTAAATAATATGGCTGCTATAAATCGGTCAATAATATTTTTTCCTATATACTACTTTAGTAGAATAATATAAAATTTGATTGTTGATTACTAACAGTTAAGTATTGAATTGATATTCTTTACAGTTGATGTAGACCACTTTTCTTAGCTGTTCGAGCAAACAAACTTTATGAATTCATTTGAAACTGTCTATATTGAATATAACGGCTTTCACTCATTTTTCATGTCATATTATAATATTTGTCAAATAAAAACAGCAATATTATTTATATAATAAATGCATATTTGTTTCTTTTCAATTAGATACTTGTTTATATTGCAGATTCTGAATAAAATCAGTAGTTGTTTTTAGTTTTTAGTATTCATTATTATTTAAAAGGTGCTCAATACTTTCTTTATATTTAGAGTAAAAGGAATGTATAAATTTTTTTTTTTTTTAAATAGTTTAATTCAATTCTATAGACAATCGTCTGAAAATAAAATATTGTAATATTTTAATAAATAAATAATTGTACTTTAATTTTTCACCACTGAAAGAATGTGACATCATTTATTGAATACCCGACCCGAAAATAATATTATTTCTATCTAATTAAGTATACAATAATGTTTCAGTAGGTGTATATTACCATTTTTTTATTACAGATCGTCCGGATCAGTTCTTCGGGCACTCGACCTCAGTTATAACCAGTTGGATAAGGTGCCACTTAAATCTTTCTCAAATATAAAAAATTTAGATTGGCTCAATTTGCACGGGTGATTAGCATTTGTTTTAAAATATCTGCAATTATAACATATATTTGTATTGGAGAATAAATGCTTATAATATATTATTTTTATTTTCATTTCAGTAACAATATCGAAGTAGTGGAAACATACTGGAATCATTTGCAAGACACATTGCAGCACCTGTTCATTGGTGAAAACGATTTAACATCGTTCCCAGATCATTTTTCAAAACTACGAACATTATCTACTTTAAATCTGGATAATAATTTGATCACGTCTATACAACCGAACATTAAAACGCCACCGGTGCTTGAAACTCTGAGCATATCCAATAACTTCTTGCAAGAATTTCCTGTCTCACTTATTGAAACGGGAACTGCGCTGAACAGATTATATGTACGAGACAATTACATAGTGAACATAACGAAAATTGTTCCGAACAGATTTGTCAAACTGGATATACTAGATCTGGGCATGAACCAAATGGAGAGTTGGTCAGGTCAGATGTTCGGGGGTCGTTCAGAAGTGCGGAATCTACATTTAGATATGAATCGATTGGAGACGCTGGACGCAAACGCTTTCGACGGGTTGCGATCGGTTCGCATGTACCTGTCTCGTAACAGGTTGAAAAATTTGGACCACAAGACTTTCGAAGGACTGGAAAGGATACTGGAGTATTTAGACCTGGAGCACAATAATTTAGGAATGATACCGACGGCGATTAGAACTTTGAAAAATTTAAAGTTTTTGTACTTGTCGTCAAACGATCTCAGTCAATTGAACACGGCAGATTTTACCGGCGTTTCGTCGAGTCTACGATCGCTTTCACTATCCGGCAATCGTCTGTTAGAAATACCTAGCCATTCGTTAACGAACTGTACTAAACTCTCGCATTTGAACTTGGGCTACAACTTTATCAGAGAAATAAGAGAAAACGACTTTGGGGAATGGGCCACGCACCTGGACACGTTGTTGTTGATGAACAACAAGTTGAAGGAACTCACCGGACGACCGTTCAAGAATACGACCACCCTGCGCGAACTGAGTTTGTCCTTCAACAACATCCATTACATAGATGCCGACGTGTTCATGGATCTGGCCACGTCGTTAGAAAGCTTGGAAATCAGTTTTGGCGTTTACTACGATAGCTTCCCCGTTAAAATGCTCAGTCATCTCAAATCTCTGATGTGGTTAGTGCTGGACAACAACGACATCTCGTCCGTGCCGGTGAACTCATTGCACTCGCTGGACAGTCTTCAGTACGTCAATCTGGAATCCAACAGGATATCGGTGTTGGTGCCAGGTACGTTCGGCTCGCCGAACCAAACATACCTGCGTGAGGTGAGACTGAACCAAAACTACTTGATGTCCCTGGAGCCGAACACGTTCCACGACCTGCAGCAGCTGCAAACGATCACCGTGTCGCGGAACAAAATCATTGAAGTTATGTCGCGCGCGTTTAACAAGCTGCCGAGGCTGCTCAACGTCGACCTGTCGTATAACCGCATCGAGTACATCCAGCCGTCGGCGTTTGAACGACTGCCAGGGCTGAAACGTCTGGACCTGCAGGGCAACCAGCTGAAGGAGCTGCGGATGGCGTCATTCGCCAACTCCACCAATCCGAAGACGCCGCTGGTCCTGAACGTGTCCAACAACTGCATCGAAATGGCCCCGGTGGACCATCCGCTGACGGCCGTCCACGTGAGGACGCTGGACCTAAGCTACAACAGCCTGGCGGACGTGCCGTACAGGCTGCTACACTTCGTATCGGCGTCGCTCAGGCATCTCTACCTGGACCACAACCGGATAACGAGCGTGTACAACGCGGAGTTGGTGAACCTCACGGGGCTGGAGGTGCTGTCGATGACCGGTAACGGAATGACGTCGGTCGCGTCTAAAGCGTTCCACAACCTGACCTCGCTGCAGGTGCTCCGGCTGTCCGACAACCGCATACAGCAGCTGTCGCCCGACCAGTTCGCCACGCTACCCAGGCTTCGCGTGCTGTCGCTGGCCAGGAACCAGCTGACCGCACTCGGCTGGGACGCGGTGCCGGGCGTGGCGCCGCTCGAGTTCATCGACCTGTCCGACAACCGGCTGCTGGCCGTGCCCGTGAGCATGCTGACGGCAACGGGCTCGACGCTACGGCACCTGCTGCTGTCCGGCAACCGCATTGATCACGTCGACGGCACCACGTTCTCGGACGTGACCAGGCTAGCCAACCTGAGCCTGGCCAATAACAAACTAACCATCATCCCGGATAACACGTTCGTCGGGCTCACCGGTCTACTCGCACTCGACTTGTCCTCCAACAACCTCCGGGCCAACTTCAAAGAGCTGTTCCATTACGTGCAGAACGTGAGGCATCTAAATTTAGCCGACACGGGGCTCGTCGATACGCCACTGCTGCCACTCCCGGGATTGATATCGCTCCGGCTGTCACACAACAAGTTGGAAAAGGTGTCCAGATCGTCCATGGAAATGCTGTCCCGCTTAAAGACGCTTTATCTGAACGACAACAGATTGACCTCGTCCCCATGGAATGTATGGTCGCTGCTGCCGTCGTTGAAAACGTTAGACCTGTCGGCCAACCCTATAAAAGTAACTTTTTTATTTATTTTTTTTATTTTCAACCCGTTTGAACTCTCTATGGGTTATTGATATTATTCGATTGTAGTCCCTCGTTCGAGCGCATATTTCGAGATAATTTCACGCAAACTCCTCGCAGTAACGGCGAATTGTGGACAACAAACGATGTTAAAACATATCTGTTAAACGAGATGTAAACGTGCGTTTGTACCGCGTGTCTTGCATGATCGTGCCGACCACAACGATAACCTTTGCGTACCTTTTCGTGTGCTTGACACACGCACGCGCTTTTGTGTTGCAGACGATCACCAAAGCGAGTTTTTCCGGTCTGTCCCGTTTACAACATTTGCGGGTGCAGCAGCTGCAGTACGCGGACCGTTTCGATGCGGGATCGCTTTCCAAACTGTCCACTCTTCGGTCATTGGCCACAGACTGGCGACCGAACATCGGGCAGATCGTGTGCGCCGCGGTCAAGTCCATACGCAGCCTTTCGGTGCGTGTGAACCGGTTGCGACTGCCCGGGCCCATCGTGGACACGTGCGGTCCCAAGCTCGAGTCCGTGGCCATCACAGGGCCGGAGCTAAGGTTCGTCGATGCTCAAGTGTTCGCGGGGCTGGGCCGCGGGGTTGGCGAACGGCTGACCATCAGCATCCGGCACACGTCCATTGAGGACCTGCCAGCTGACCTGCTTCTGCCGCTGTCCGGTGTGCCCAAGCTCGCGCTAGACCTGACCAGCAATCGGCTCACGTCGCTCAACCCACTAACCGTATACTCCAACTACACTACGTGGGAGAACTCCGGCACTAATATTCTCAGAGGCAAGTGCAATGTTGTATCCGCTTATCAAGTGTACCTCTGTAAATACAGGGCCCTCCGTACGTGCACGGATCGAACCCGAGAGATCACGAGAATGAAAATAATGTAATCCCTGTGACGTTATTTTCGGAGGTTTTTGGTCCATTGTTCTTAAGCCCTTTCTCTTATTTAAGTCCGTATTTAATGGCCGAGGAACGAAAAATAATCAGACACGTGTGCGCCCGTCGCACAGCGATTTAGCGATACATTTTTGTTATCGTTAATAGCAATGAATGGTGGGATGGTAGGGTTCATTTGGGTGAAACTAAAAAAACATTCGAACGAATAAAAAACTATAATTTGCCTACTTGACCTGTTCTGCAATAAAAACTGGACGAATAAAAACTGGACGAATAAAAACTCAAAACTCTTAAGAAATCCTTCTTGACTATTATTTAAAGATTTAGGACTCTCGGAGCACAAAAATTTCAATTTTATCGAATACCACGATAAATGTATGGAATATATTTTTTATCAATGTTAGATTATCGTAAAAAACCACTATCTCATTTTATTTGACCCGCTATATTTAAAACCATCTATAAACGACGAATTTTAGATTTTTTTTAATTTAACTTAAAGATTTAAATTAATTAATTAATTAATTTAAATTAATTAAAATAAAGAATTAAATTAAAGATTTAAATTGGGTGGTACAAAATAACTTACCTATAAAAAGATATTTAAAAAGGCATCATCAAAAAACATCATGTAAATTGAAATTTTTGGGAATGACATTCAATACGACACAATCGATTTTTCTCGCACAAACAATTTTTTAATCGATTTATTTTTACAATTGATTTTGTTAAATACCGTGTAATTCATACATAAACTCAAAATATGTTTAGAAAATATTTTTATTTATTTATTTATTTCATAAAAAATAAATAAATAGGAAAAATGTTAAAATCAAAAGACACAGAAAAGGGTTAGAATATTTAAGTTAATTTGCTTAATATAAAACGATATTTATCACCAAGCAGACGAATAATTGTTTCCGTAATCTTAAAAATTGTTCAAATACGATTATATTATAATATAATAAATCCATATACATCGAAAAAGAGTAAATAAACACTATGCTCTTATATCTTTTCAAAATAATAAAGACTATATGAAACTCTAGAAGATTTACTATCCACTTTTCTTTGGAGAATATATTTTAGAGTTGATTACAATCATATATATATGTGTGTGTGTGTGTTTTACCAACATTATGTTTTTTTGGTTTACCCTTTCAATAAACTTTTATTTAAATTCACAATTTTAACAGGTTTATTTTTATGCAATTGTATATTGTAGAAAAAACAGAAATAATCGCTCACCGTAGTGCTGGACCGATATATGTAAAAAGGAATATCAAAGAAGACAAAAAATAAAAATAAAACGCTAGATTTTAACAAATTGGGTGACATTGTATTATACAAACTCGCACATACACACACACACAAATACAAACATATAAATGTATATTAATTTAAACAATGTCACACGTGGTTTATTTGCCGACCGGTCATTGTTCATTCCATGCAAACAAAATGGTTTTTTTTTTTTTTTTGTTGTTGTATGTGTGTCTACCAGAATAATAATAAAAAATAAAAATAAAAAAACATGAAGGGGAAAAAGTACCAAGCACTTCAAGTATTTAGGCTGACAAGCGTGCTAGTGTGCGGAAGTTTGTGTTTCTTTTTTTACATTTATTTTTTTCCTCCTTCAGAAGGATTGTGTTCACCATATACTGAACTGAAGTGCTGACGGAGTGCCGATTGAAGAGAACAAGCATGTGGTGGCATCAGTGCGAGCGAGTAAGGAGTTATATGTGTATACATACATATATATAAGTACATCTGTGTTGGCTAGGATATATTTACTACCCTCCGGCTACTTCAGAACGCGCGACTTTTTGTCGCACCGCGATTTCCTTTTTGGTATTTTTCTCTTGCTCCTGCCCGTGAACACAAACATATACTTCCCACTACAGAACACGGTTTGGTCGATAAATACACCTCAACACACATTCACACACATACACACACGCAGGTGTACTTACATACTTGCGCGTGCACGCACAGTATAATATGTCACCACAAAGTGTCATCGAAATGACAAGTGAAATGTTTATTCTTGACGATTTAGTACTGGTAATATTTATATATCTCCCATTGTCACTCTATTACAAAATATATACGTGAAAAAATGTTTATGTTGTTATCAAAATAGTACATTGTAATATTCTTTCCTCGATGGTTAATAATTTATAGTTTCCCTCGTTGACAAAAGGCGGGTCAAATGACATACGTGCCCGATAACAATCACTATTTCAATAGTAATTGGTTCAGAGTAATAGCGTATGGTGAAGAAAACACAATTTTTCATTGCATTATCGAATGGTAGGTTAATGTAAGTTTTTCGTTCTAGACGTTTCCCCTTTGGCAGTTAAAAAATACGCGATTTGGACGTCACAAAGCAACCAATACTTGTACAAATCTTAAACACACACAACAAATAAAAATAACTAAGTGTATAGCCTTTGTAACGTATATTCTGTTAAATTTAATTTCATCGTTCATATTAATTTTTAACCGTTTTTTTTTTCTGTTTAATTTTTTTATTAATATAATTAAAATTGACGGGTTAAAGTATCAATCGAATGGCTGTCATTAAAAATTTCGATGACTTGCAGTCACATATCATGATATATTATATAGTAAAACTATAAATCGAATACTGAAAATTTATTTTCATAGACCGTTATTTATTAATTTATTTACTTTGTTTATACCTGATGATAAATTTTCAATTCAAAAGCGGTCGTATATACCATATAATAAAGCTCCTGGCTACGTATTCATTTATTTATTTATTTCTATATATAAACTATTTATTTACATGGGCGTAGCTAAGATTTGAATCGGGGGGAGGGGGCAAAAACATAAAGCGATTAGTGTTAAACTCGTAATTCAAATAATCTAGAGATAGGCCATTGGATAACACATACAAAGTCAAAACGTTTACACGTGTAGATAACACTCAGTCCCACTAAACTATTTTTAGACATATCTTATTTAATTTTTGATTTTAATGTAAAACGCACACGTTTGGTATAAACAAATAGCATTCAGTTTAAGGCGCGAGGGGGAAGTTCCCCCTCCTGCCCCAACCTCGCTACACCCATATTTATTTATATAATCATTTACGAGTGTTAACAATTTACTAATTTTTGTTCTAATTTATTATTTTATTATTTATAATCGCCAAAATTCATAATAGGATTGAATAATTAAAAAGATGATTCATATTTTTGAAACATACTTATATATTACAATATGATTATAATATCATTATTTATTTTAAAAAATCTATTTTTATTATAGTAGATTTTGTGCATTTTTGCTATTTTAATATGAATATTGTTATCTGACATACATATAATATATGAGTGTATATATTTTTATAATTGTCTTCTTACAAATGTTATATTTTAGTACGAGCTTGTAAAATATTCTGTGGTGGTTTGAATTCAATATAGTTTTAATTATTCATATATGTAGAATATTTAAAATATTCTCATAAAATGTAACTCAGAACAAATACAAGGACAATATGATGTATTATGATTATGAAACATTGTCTTATCCATAAGTATTTTTGATGATATGGAGTGTATTTCAATTTTCAAACGTAATAGTTTCGTGTTACGAACAGGGACTAAAACCGTAACTGAAAAGAACTGGTACTGGAACCGGTTAACCTTTATAATTTAGGAACCGCAACTGAAACTGGAACCATTATTTCTAAAAATGAAAAACCGCAATCTTAATTATAAAAAGGTTAATTTAGGTCAGTTATTTAGACTAGTAAAACTATGGTAATGACTATTTTGTTTGTCCATTTGTCGGTTCAGAAAAAATCAAATCTTTTTATGTTTTTATTATTTTGTGTTGTAAACTGTAATAGTGTAATGCATATAATAGGTAAATTTGTAATATTATTATTATTATTTTGTATGTTTATTAATATATTATAATGAGTATATCATCTATATTGTCAATTAAATATTAAATATAATTAATGTTTATAAAAAATATGTAGCTACAACAGAAGTCAGAATGAACTTTGATTCCTAATTAAAATTAAATTTTAAATTAAAGATATTTATTTCATCAAATCATAATATTTCATAATATTACAAAATATTTTATAGATTCTTACTATGAGTTGGGATAAAATAACTTAAAAAAACTTAAATAACTAAAATAACTAAAAATAACTTAACTAAAATAATTAACTCAAAGATATATAGTAGGCTGATATAATATATATATATATATATATATATTTAATATATTTATAATTATATTTTTTAACTATTCATAATACCTTCTATTTTCATGAAATGAAACAATTACAATTTAAACAAGAATAAATAAATAATTTCATATTATTTTTTAATAAATCTCTAATAATCAAAATTAATCTAAATTAACCGGTTCTAGAACCCTTACTCTTTTAAAAAATATAAACCTAAACTGAAACCCTTACAAAATTAATTGAACAGCTAAAACCGAAACCGAAACTGAAAAAACCTATAGTTTCTAGTCCCTGGTTACGAACAACCTAAACATTTCTTATCTAAAGAATTAGCCACAACTTTAACTTTCTAGTTTTATTCCATTTAAATTGTATATATAGATATATTTATACTGGAAAAGGAATAAATTAAAACATTCATTCTTTCATTCTTTGAAATTTTCCTTATATTTAAAAAAAAATGTTTTAATTTAAATTATTACAAAATATTATAATTAGTTTTAGGATGAATAAACTCAAATTTTACATGACAATACGGTATTTTATATATTTGATATATACTTTATAGATAGGTCATTAAAAATAAAAAAATTTAATAATATAAAAACTGCAATACATGTAAATCTATATAATGCTTAATGTAACACAATTTTTTTTTTATATGATACAATAATTAAATTTAATAGTATAACGATTTGTGGATGTATTCATGTGTTTAAGTGACACACATTAACATTAAAACATTGCACAACTATAAAATTAAACAGTAGCTTCACGATAAAATAATATCCAATGATAATGATTCTAAAACGTCTGCCCTTATTTCATAATTCTAGTTTATAAAGACATAATTAATAAAAAAAATTTACCAACTGAGTCATATAACAATGCATCGTTTTAATCATAATATTATAACAATAACAATTTTTGAAAAGTTTGATAAGTAAAATACTGATCTTAAAGTATTCGAGTAAATTTAAGGTTTTTACAAAAAATAAAATTGAGTTTCTTATCAAATATTTCAGTAAGTATTTTAGAATTGAATTCTATTACCAGTTCGATTTTAAGATTGTTCAAATATACATTTTATTATGTTTCTTAAATCTGTTAGGAAACCAATAAAACTATACCCCAAAATATTCTAATTATAAGTAACTATGACACAATTATTGAATTTGAACATATATTTTTAAAAAAATTATCGACATTTTACGAATTAGTTTAATTAATCCTTGAATTAATATTTTGTACAACAATTTTGCAGTTTATTTCAAGTACAAGTACAAATACATATTTCTTCCATTAATGAGGATGCAAGAAATGCAAGAAAATGAAAACTGTATTTTTTCAGTAAGATTTCGTCCACTCACACTTTCATCTTTCGATATAGTGATAAACAGTATATGATAAAGAATATTTCAACAACGAAGTTATCAAAAGAGATCATTAATTAAACGAACGTTTATAAAAAGGTCAAAGTCAAAGTGAAATTTCAATAAAATATTTATAAAAAAATTATTAAGTTTCAAATAATAATTATAATTAATTTTTTTCGTCATTGAAGAATAAGCATTAAAAACCAATTTTTTTTTTTCGTGATAGATTTTTTTTTAAATTGGTCAATTGTATTTGCACTAAAATTAAATAAACACACACAAAACCACACAAACACATAAATACATACATTCATGTATACATATTTTTTTATCATTTACTATTGTAAAATAATTGCTATACCGAACTTAAAGTAAAATTTTCGATTATGGAATACCAAAAATTATTAATAACATTTAGTTGACATGACACATTATCTTAAAAGGACGACAAAATTCGGTTGAAATATAATCCCTTCAATAGTTACGAAAACAAAATGTAAATTGAAAATAAACAAACTACTTTAAATTTGGATAGAAATTATAAACAAAATCCTTTCAAAACGGTTACGCACATGATTTTTTTACAAGATTAGGTCAAAAAAAAAACTATTTCTTAATTCTATAAATTTATTATTAAATTATAATTTATTTGTTTTTAATACATTAAAAATTTAAATATAGTCATATATATTATACTTGGTTCGAAATAAAACATTGTGGATAGTTAATCGAAAAAAAAAAACAGTATACATTTAAATAAATATATGAGTATTGACAAAAATAATCACATTTTATTTTATAATTATTTACCTTGTCAATAGTTTTTTTTTGCAAATAATTTAGCTATTTTAACTTAGAAAACATAAAAAAAACTTATATGATTTTTATGAACGTAAAAAATGATGTGCTTGTCAGAAAAATATCTCTAACACATTGATTGACAGATAAATACTATAGAATTCGCAAACCTTGAACCTTTATAAAGTTTGGGCAGGCGAAAAATCACTAAACTGTCCATCAGAGTGTCAATACAAATCCGTTTCATGCTGTATGCATGTCATTAGTTTACTAATTAATGGATTCCGTAGTAAAGGGGAGGGTTACGTTTTCAGACAAATTATGTATGTATTTAATACATTAATACCTCTGAAATGTTATCGATATTATCGATTATATTGGCATATATTTGGTATGCATATGTGTATGGATATATTCGAAATACAATTAATTTCTGTAGTGATATATACTCGATTCTCACTTAAAATAATAAAATTAAACATTACTATTGTTATGTTTTGACGTTAAATGAAAACAAAAACTTTTTTTTATAATTCTTTTATGAAAATACTATATTTTTTAATATTAGTTACCAAAATGGATTTATATTTTGAATTTAATTGATAGTTGACGTATATAATGCATATAAATATACTCGTAATAGAAAAATGTTGATTGTTAATATTAAATTACTTAAAGATGTCAAAACGCCATGGAAAATGTTACTCAAGTGAATTTATGCACGTCACTCATGTATCGAATTGTATTTTAATTAAATTTATCATTCAACTTAAGGTCATCTATTATTCAAATCTAAAATACCTAAATTCTAATTTATATTCGAGCGATAACTCATCTTGCATAATTTAAAGAAATAAATACATAAGAAATTATTTTAAATATACATTATATTGCATTATTTGAAATTATTTATTGTTAAGTATACAATAAAATTATTTTTGAATTACGCAGTACCAAAAAAACTATTTATACAGATTTATAGTTTAAATTATTTGGTTGATTTCTATAGATTTTTCAATATCCAGATATTTATTTTTTTTTTCAACATAATGATAACATTATTATTTTAAATGTAAAAGAAGTGCATTTTTATATAATTCAAAAATATTGTTGTTACCTGAAATTTAAAACATGAGAATAATAACACCATTAGCTGTTTAAAAATATTTAAATCAAATTAGTGAACATTTAATAATTTTTATAAATTGTTAGTTAAATGTAATTGTTTTATTCAGATAGTAGCTACTCAATCAGGTGAAATATTATGTTCCATAGCAACAAATAACTAAACCGTATTTGTTACACTACTGTGGAGATAACTGATACATCAAAAGCATCAATTGCAAGATTATATTGTAACAATTACGGCACATTGATACTGTTGTAGGTACATTAATCTTAACATATAATAGTTTAACATGTTTTGCATTATTGATTACTATAAACTTAAAAAATCAGAAAAAATTTTTTTATGATTATGTGTATAGAAAGTTAACGAAAACGTTCATACCTATATTATTTTTATATGCATATATCCATTCTTTGTTGTACAAGATCACTTTTAGTTTTTAAACTAATTTCCGTTCTTTCATATTTTATATTATAAGTAGGTAATTGGATTTGTAATCGTATTAAAATATAATATTTTTTTTTGTAATAAGGAAATAAAGGAAAAACAAAAAAAAACCATAAAATAAATGCATCCTGTTCTTTTCGATCTAGAATAATATTTAATAAGAAAATTAGTTTATAACTCTGTGATAAGAATTTGACGAACGGTGTGGAAAATCGAATTTAGAAATAATGAGAGTGTACACTTATTATATTAGTTATGAGATTTCAGAGTTTTATCTCATCAGGTGCGTATCTACATTATTTTCTAATTATATTTTTTTCGAAAAAAAAAAATAAAATTGAGTAAAATTCAAAAAAAATAAAACAAATTTTAACTTGTTTATTTTTTTGATGTTTGGTACTTATTGTAATAAATTTATAACATTACTATTGTCATGCTCTTCCAATCCCTTAACGTGTCTCGTAAAACATAATATTGTGTTAAAAGGTAAAAAAAATTTAAACTAAATCTCAACCGTTATACAGCATGTCGACAATGATTTCTCCGGTTAAATTATTTCTTAATCCAAATAAATTATAATGAAACACATAAATGAAATCAGCATATTTTCACTTCGATAATCATACGCTGAAGTTCTTCTAGCGTTATGCATACCAGAGGAATATGATGATTATTATTTATTTTCGTAAAATCGCGAAGTAGGTTTACGTGCAGTCGTGGTGCACATTGGTACCCGGAAAACGGAAAATTTCGTAAAGAAAAAAATCACGAAATGTGACGCAAGTTGTCGGCAATCTGTAAATAGTTACGGGTTTCATAGGAAAATTCAAACTCGTTAAAAACTAGCGTTACGATGGGGTTGGGAAAACTTTCTGCGGATTGACGTAATCAATTAAATAAATACGTACGAAGGATGTTGGAATCACCCATTCTCTGCTCTTCGAGACGAACGTCAGTGATTTGTTCGGGAACGATAGGAATAAACACTGCGGGCACGAATAAATAATATACGCAAAATACAGTTTATTAAAGGACAGTAGAAAAAAAAACCAACGAGACAATTGTCGAACGTCGAACAGGTGCTGTGTAACTCTTGGTTGTCGATCATCACCGAATCTGCGAATTAACGTGCCAATGCCTTTTATTCCTCCGCTTTCTCGTAGCGCTGTCTTGGATGAAATTACATTTATAACGCAATGACGATAGGTTTTCCGGGAAATACCGTGAACCTTAAGTGCGATAATCGAAAAATTCTTACCGGCTGGTGCAATTCATCGCTGTACCTTCGCTGCATGTTTCGGTAACGCTACATCGTTCGATTGCGTTCCGATTACATTGCTGCATTCCACCTAACATTAACTGCAACGGATTACTTCATATTTTCTCACTTTAACTTACCACCGTGATATAGTGTGGTCTGTATTACTGGAATACTCGAACTATCCTTTGTTCCGCGTATCATATTTTGAGTATTGCATAATTTCACAAAACCACCGTTATAATCGCGAATCATCTTCGAATCGCATCGTTAATTGTTAAGACGCGTGTCCAACGTACAGCAAATTCTAGAATAGAAATTTCTAAAATAAAACAAAATAATAATTACAGACGGGTAGATCTTGGTAATAATTGGTATAGATGCATATAGATACTACTTTCATGCACAACGAAAAAAAATGCCAATGTTGAGGTGAATACTTGAGAACCAACGGTTTCGACGTTAACGTAAATACTACAATCGTGTTCAAAACAGATGTTTACCGGCATGGATGAATAAACCGTGGTACCAATAAAATAAAAAAATTCAGTAGCATTTTGACAATCCCATATAATTTGACATATAATCACGTTCCCCTTCCTCACTACTATTCGATACTTGCTCGACATACAAGGTTATCTTTTTCGGATTTCACTCGTAAAAACGACTCCCTGAGTGTTATCCAAACGGGATCGTATTTGCATCGAGTGCGGCTACTCGTGGTCTCCCGTGATCGCGGTCTCGCACCTCAGTACATGCCGATCACACGCCGCGCACCACTTTTACCAGGTCCGCACTATAACGTGCCACCGTATGGAGCGAAACAATCGTCACCCTAAAGACAGTAATCTACCAACTCCGTGTACACCGTGTAATATTTAACGATATGATTGGGCGATTAACATCATAACCGTAATTTGGATACCATGATATATTCCACGTTACCGCTTGTTACCATAAAGTTTAACGATTTAAACTTTTTACCGTGCGGTTATTGTTTGTATAAAAATATAATTTTTACCATATTTTCTTGTTTAATAGTTAATATTAATAGTACAAATATTTCCGTTGTAACTTGTTATAGTTGAGTTATAATTTAATGTTAGCACAATCAACAAAAATAAATCTTTATAGAACATCGAAAGTATAGTTTGATCAAATTATCATGTTTTGTGGTAACATAGAAAATGTCTACACAATATTCAACACAAACGCGGTCCACACGAAACACGGTGTTAGTGGAATACAACCTTAGCGACTGAACCACGTGGTTACGCCTTTTTCGAATGTCACGGAGAATCTGGTATCGTCCGACTGTTGCACTATTTCAAACCGCGTTTTCGATAGAACAAACGCGTGACTAAAGTACGCATAACACGTTCGTGGTACGTACCCGTTGGTGTAGGACAGCGTTTCTCGAATTTTATTTCTACTGGACTACTTAGAAATAATAAAAAAAGATCGTGGACCCTTTAATGAAAATAAAAAACAATAATAAATAATAATACTAAATCGATTGCTTTATTTTCTGAACTGAACGCACATATTTTTATGATAAATAACGGTAAACCGACGCTATCGGTCTATCTTTACCGCATTTCAACGATAACTATTTCGATACTGTATTTATCATCAACAGTATTAGTAATACGAATATTATATCCGTATTTTCGTTTTTGTAGACAAAGGTACTTTGTGTATTTTTAATTAACGTTCGCGTATCGCCCTCCGGTATACGCGAAGACCCTCGGGGGTTGGCGAGCCAAAGTTTGGAAAACGCTTGTATAGGACGTTTCGAAAGATGACGCGCGAACCCGGTCAGCGTGACCGCGGTAAGCTGTTACCGTGTTTACCGTGTTTACTGCTACAACGTCCGCGCGTTCGACTGTTGCAGGTGGCCTGTACCTGGACGACAACCCACTACAGTGCGACTGCGGGCTGCTATGGCTGGGCCAGTGGCTGCGCCGGTGGCTACGTGAAGCCGTGCAGGTGCACACCCTGGGCATGGCCGAGGCGCAGCTGGCCCAGTGGACGGCGCGGCGGGCGACGTGCGCGGATCCGAGGAACGGCGGGGCGCGCGTGCCCGTGGCCGACATCTACCCAGAGGACCTGCGGTGCAAGGCGAGTGCGCTTAGCGGCAGCGGCACCGGCAACACGGCCACCAAGACGTCCCACCTGATCGTCTGCCTGGCCCGGTCGCTGGCCGTCTTCTACATGGTCACCGTCTGGTGCAACGTCTACTAAGTGCCGCGTTGCGAGTCGCACCGGTCGACGGTCACGAACAGCGGCACGTGCCGGAACCAACGCCAGACATGTTGGTCGCACCGCTGTTGTTGTTATACACCCCTTATATTATATTCGTGTCCCTGTTGTACTAGTCCTGAAGAACACGGCAAACGCTGAAAAATAAGTTTTCTTCTCTCTCTCTCACCCTTAACATAACCCACTGATCCTCACTGATTATACCGTACGTGCGTGGGCCGACCTGGGAACCGCGGTAACCGCCCACGACCAATACGCCTTCGTACAGCGCGGTAATCGAATTCTGAAGGGGGAAGGATGTACCGACGGCTAACGCGATCCCTGCAGGATGAAAATGTGATCTAATCGGAACTCGAGTTCACCGCCGACCTGTTCGAAAGTCACGTCGTTGTCCCTCGATCGGCTTACGTACTACAACGTGTAATATATTACGACAAGATCCGCCGACGGGCTGTAATAATACCTTGGTCGTATCGTTTACACGAAAATCGCATCGCCCGTAACGCGTCCGGTACGAAATTGTTTAAAATTCTTGTTTCGCGGGAATAAACGTTTTTAGTTTTTTCTAATATCGCACGCGGAACCGACGGCACCGACGAGAATGACGTAGTGTAATCGCCGACAAGTTATAAATAGCACTTACTCCCTCACTCATTCACCAGAAAAAATGTCTAAAAAAAATAAAATATGTGACCTGTCGTCCCGGTCGTGGGGAGTTCGAGTTGTTTTTCTACGTCCATTATTGTACAGCTGATGCGACAATCGCATTATATTTTACTAACTGCAAGACGTAAAACTGCGATTTCAAGCACTCGCAACGGAGCCCACGCGATTCCGCATGAATCTTCCGCATTTGAAACAACACGGATAAAAAATTTTTCGGATCAGATGCGAAACACACACACAACAGACGCTCGCTATTCGTACCCACCCATCTTTGCCAATATTATGTATATGTGTACGGGCGTTACGCCGCTGATCGTTTTTTGTTACACACGGATGTGGCTCACGTCCATATTATTACTGTATTTTTAAGTATTATAATACCCATTGGAGGAGGAGAGAGAACTTTAAAGAAGTTTTGAAGTGCTCGAGTGAAAACAATTAATACTTCCAACGTTAACCCGTACCGTAAGCCTCAGAACAGAAACATACCATTATCAATATTACCGTGTATCTAGTATTACAAATAATTTCAATTTTTTATTTATTTTTTTCGCTTTCGTTAATCTTTCATTATATCCCAACTCAACGTACGTAAACAGAAATTATTTTACCCAAACACGTTTGTTCGTTGGAAATAATATATTTTGCAATTATTGATTTTCTTTCTTTTTATTTTTTATCCAATCGTATTTGTTTATTCGAAGATTAAAATCCCAAACTGTTTATTATATTCAAGTAACGATTGCGCCCCGCAGCATAATCGCCGTCGGTCGGTTGACGTTCAGGTGAAATTTTCACTACTCGAAATGATAGTGGCGTATAACACGTTCTATGGGATAGTAAATTTCAGTTTATTGACAACTCAAGGAAATATTTACTTTATCCAGACCGATCAATGTGTTAAATGACTATCATATTCTTAACATTACGACGCTTATTTCTATCATTTTATAACGACCACGTTCCATTGATTCCCAATATTGATCTTTGTTTGATGCACAATTATGATTTTTCAACGATATTTTGTGTACTCGTGGCGAAATCTTTAAACGACCATATGTTCCCTGCGTGTGAATTTAATAAAATCGAATGGGGAGAGAATTCTTTGAAAGGAAACAACGAGATCTTTATAGAGTAGCTGGTATTTTTTATTGAAAACTAAAATTAAATACGGTTGACCAATTTATATCTGAATAGTTTTCAGTTCTTTGACCTTATTCATAATGAGTCATATTTTATGTAAAAAAAAATAACGTATATCTTTTTATTATAACTCTGAGAATTATCTCAGTTCTAATTTTTTTTATTTATTTTTCTTTTTACCGAGCCAAATGAAATGTAAACCATTATATCGATTCAAGATCATAGGAAAAATACGAAATATTAAAAATAATATATTTTATTTTGTATGTTATGCGTTTTACAAAAGTTCATAATATACTCGTTTATATTTGTATATATAAGTGTAATATAATATTTGTTCTATGAATAGTTTTACTATTCAAGCGTTGTTCTCAGAGGAATAAACATTTTGACAAGGAATAATTTGTGTCCTTCAAAATACCACTTCATCCTTCCAATTATTTATAATATTATACGGTAGATGTGTTTGTTTATTTTTACCTTTAAAACCATTATAAATATTTATAGTTTTTTGTTGATCAAATAAACCTGTATACATGTAACGCTTACTTTTAAGACAGCTTTGTTTTGTAAATAATAATAAAAATGATTATTTAAATATGATTAAAATATTTATTTCATTCATCCATAATTCTACGCTCTTATTACGAAAATACACTAATTTACTCTACATTATAATTTTATGATTTTTAAAACTTTTTGATAGTAAAATGAGCTTTATTTGTTATTTTTAAAACGTATATGATATTTTTTTCATCAAAGAAGTTCAATTATCAACAATTCTTGAAC
>NW_020271750.1:1681342-1775206 GCF_003268045.1 Sipha flava
TTATTTTTTTTTTTTTTTTTAGTGAATTTTTTTCTAGATTGTATGAACCATAATACAACAACATATACTAGAGCACTAAGACAATGAAGTCTTTAGATTGTTTCTTAATACTTAATACTCATTAAATACACACGATTTTTATTAAAATACAAAATATTAGAACCAATTATTTACCAGATTATAAATACAATATGGTATACTTTATTTAAAATTATTCGATTGACTGAAACACACAAAGGTGATACCAACAAAAACGGTAAGTACAGCAATTAGAACGTTTTATCAACCCCTCACTTAATCTAACCACTATTCACTTTGTGACCCGAAGATATCGTGTATGAAAAATATCTCCAACTCGGAATCAAAAAAAAGTTTTATAATAAATATACGAAATGGTATAACAACGGCTTTGCCATTTACAATTGGAATATAAAAGCAAAAAAATTATCAAAATACGTAATAAATTACTCTAAACGTTGTATAGAAAAATTAAATTGACAAAAAAATAAAAAATTATACTACATTATACGATATTAATATAAACTTGTTTTATAATCCCGAGAAACATTTAAACTAAGAATTATCTTTTGACTGAAAAAGTTGTAGGTATTGTAGTTACTGGAATGTTATACCCAAAAGTTGGCTAAAATAGTATATGGTAAATAATTTTTGTGTTGCGATAGGGTTTAAAAATTTTTCAACTAATAAATAATACATATTTAATATTTGCAATAAAAATTAAATTCCTCAGCACAAACATTTTATTAAAAAAAATCAATGTCAATTTAGTTTTAAGTTAAAAAATTTTCATGGACAATCAAAATTAATAAATTGAAGTATGCTAAAATTATTCTAAATTATATTTTTTACTTTATTTATTTTATTTATACTTTACTTTATACTTTATTGATACAATTTAAAAAACTCAATCAACTTGTAAAACTTTTTCTAAGTAATTTTAAACCACTTCTAATTGATACATATCTTATAAAATAAATTATCAAAATATAGTTTAGTAGTTTATGAGGATAACGAGTATTATTCCTTGTGAATCTTTTAAAAAAGAATCCTCTTTAAAACTAGCACAAAGGGCACAATGTTATCCAGATCAAACACTTATAGTATTCTTTCTTTCCCAAAAAAAAAAAAAAAATAATAATAATAATAATAATAAATAAATAAATAAATAAATAAAAACTCTTCGTCAAAGCTTACAGAAAACTTCCAGAGTCACTGAGATTTCTATTTGCCTTTTTTTTTTTCATTCAACGAGGCCTTTTTTAAAGCTATTCCGAAGAAGTAATGGATATTAATTATTATGCACTTTAAATAATCGAATCAAAACATAATATTTAAACTTCTGTTTAGAATAATAGTTTATTTTCAAAATAAAAACTCTAAAATTTGAATTTAAATTAAAATATTTTTACTAAAACAACAAACATAAATAGTTTTAGATTTTGAGTAAAATCAGTAATGAATTAGTTTTACCATGATAAATGTTCTTTTTTCTGGGTGCATGATTTGGACCAGTAGATTGCTTTGATATTTATAACAATAAGATATTTTTGATAGAAAATGTTGTGTAGAAGAGAGTACTTTGCAGTGAATCATTTTACAAATTTTACAACAGTTTAGTTCTAATTTTTTTAGTTTATTAATATTCCTAATAATTTCAAACACTGAGAAAAATATACATTACTGCAAAATATACAAAATACCAGTTTTTGATAAAATATATTTTTTATTTTTATCGTAAGTCAAGATATTTAGACGTATTCACAAAATAAAAAATATTATTAATATTATTAATATATATTAATATATTAATAATATTAAATATAAAATATAAAAATATTCACAAAAATATTATATCACCAATTACCATGGTGTAATTTTTAAAAACCATTTTCATGCTTTCTAACATTTTTTGGAAATATCGATAAAATATTTTTAGTTTGACAAAAAACCTTGAAAATTACTGCTACATTTTTGTAGTTTAGAGTTCATACAATTTTCTATTTAAATATTTTCGGTTTGAAAATTGGATACAAAATTTTTCATGTAGTTTTCATAATACTGAAAATAAAACATTTTGGGAAGTCTCAAAATGTATGTATAAACATTACAAAATTAAATTTTGAAAAATAAGATATTTCAACAAATTTCCATTAAACGATATTAGTAATATAATTATTATCAGTGCTTGAAGTTCATGCATTTGCATGCTTTTTTTATAGTTACATCGGAAAGTATTCTTAATGAGATACCAATCCGTTTCATAATAATGGTAATAAAAATGTAAAGTTTAATAGAGCATGTGTTTGCATCTTTTGTGTGTATTGACATACGATTTAGTATTTAGCATATAGTTGTTTTTTTTTTTTTTTTTTGAGTTATTAGTGCATATTATTTTATGTAAATTCAGCAAAATCGTTTTTCGTGGAAGTTAAAAAAAAATTAGACAAGTAAATGCTTTTCATTTATTGTATTTATTCTTATTTACTTTTCCGAACACGTTTACAAAAATCATCGAATTTTATCAGTAATTTTATTTTTATTTGACACTGGGTTTACAAGTTAAAAGCAGTACCATGGAAACAATATTATTACGCACTACTCAATAAATTTATTTTCCTCGCAATATATTACATATTGTGAACGTGAGTAATCGCTATCTGCCCATAAAAATAATTGTAATACTATAGTCGTTATGACGGGTGCACATGGTTTCCGCACATTTACTAAGATTACAACTCATTTGCGCACATTTTTACAACTCGTTTGCGCACACACTTTCCTTCCCACTTATACAGACTTAAGACTGTCAGTAAATATTTTAACTTCACTGGTGTGGTTAAAAATGTGCTTTTGGTGTGCTATGTGTTAAAAAATATGCACAATTAATTTTTATTGTAACGGTCATTTGTTTATATTTATTTTAATTAGGTACTTATTTCAAAGATTTACCTTGGAAGCGGCTGCCCATTTTTTCCAAGTAATTTAATTGATCAATTTCGTTATATGAATACTTTGTCCACAAATTGTTCATGTACTCAATTGTTTGTGACATTTCTTTTCGATGATATAAACATTCATTTTTATTGAATTCAGTTTAAGTTCAGTTTCTGATTGAATGTTTAAAATAACATCTATTACTTGATACCCGTGTGGATGAGGGTTATAGAATTGATTGTTAAAATGCCTATGAAATGCTTCAGCTCCGTTCGTTGTTCTGGGTAAATCATCTAGTTTTCCCGCCCACATAGATGGATTTAAATTTGAATTAGGTAATATATATGACGAATAAACATAATCAGAAAAGTATAATCCATCAAGTAGAGCAATTTCTATTAAATTTGAAAATGCTATTTCTATTTCTTAAGGTGGCAAGTACGACAAACCAGAAAAATATTTAAGCCATTTACCTACCTCTGAATTATTATTTTTATATTCCAATAATAATTTACTACTTTTTTGTATTCGACGAAACCAAGATTGAGCTAAATGAAATGTGCAGCTTACAATTTTACACTGTAGACAGACATTTAAAATTGAGTTATGAGCTAATTTTTCAAAATTAAAATTAAATTCTTTAATAATAAGTTGCCGATCGAGAATGTGAATACAAAGCTTTTGAAGTGATTCCCACATAGTTGTGTATGTTGACGTATGTTTATCTTCTAAAAAACAAAATACTACTGGTACGTAAAAATAATTTTGATAAATATGAATGGTAGAATGGTATATAGTTGTGTAAATAATTTTGGGCAATAAGTAAATATTCCATCTCCAAATACATGTGGAGCATCACATAAAGCACTTAAATTTGTTGAGCATGTAATCAATACTACACTATTGTCGTCATTGAAATACATAAATTGTTCATCTTTAAATGTAACTTAAAATTCTTTCAGCTGTAATACATCCTCGTTAACAGTATTTTGGAGTTTTGGGAAATGTTTTTTTCTTGTTGCATATATTGAATTTCATAACAAATGCACGTCACCATGATTTAACAAAATATGTTAATTCTACAAAATATAATCATGGCTATACCATGTTATTATATTAACGAGAGGTTCCAACTATAATATAATATGTTGTGCGCAAACGAGTTGCAGGTTTTAACAGGGAAATTTTAAAATGTGCACAAACTAGTTGTAGCCGTTATGACCACCTTGTTAATATCTAGTATTTATTAGTTATTGTGCGCGCACCAACGACTACCGAGTTCGATTTCGTGTTTTTTCACATTTTTTTTCATGTATTTGTACATTACATTACTTTTAACAATGCCGAAAGAATAACAAACGCGTACAAGCTGTTCGCAACATTTTTTTTATCTGAGTTTGAATAACCAATAACGATTTGTACAGTGTGTAAAGTAAAAATATCCAGTAAAAAACGTTTCAGGATTGTTCAACACATTACTTCAGATAAACATAAACGTCGTATTCAACGTTTTCAGAGAAATTAAGGAAATAAAAAAATACAGTTTCTTGTGCCTTCCATGTCAAAAAAAAAAAAAAAATATTTAAATATTAACTTATGTAAAGTGATGCTAATATTCCCCTTAATAAACTATCTAATCATAAGTTTAAAAGTTCTCTCGAAAAGTATACTGGAAAAGATACTCCTGTAGAATCTGTTTTACGATTTGTTTACGTTGACCAATGTTACACGGATACAATGAACGAAATGAGAAGAAAAGTAAAAGTAATCAGTGAGAAAATATGGATATCGATGGATGAGACAACGGATGTTGAGGGCAAGTTTGTAGTAAACACAATAATTTGAAAATTCTTGTCCGATTTTTCTGGTTGAAATATTTTTATTAAATATTGAAGAACTCGAAAAAGCAAATTATAATACTTTATGTAAGGTATTTAACAGATAGTTCTTTTTACTTTGGCCCAATGGAATACAATTTTTTGTTAATAGTAACAGACACTGCACCTTATACGACAGATTATATAAAAATATACCTTGAACTCGTATAGTAATAATTTTTTTTATACGTTATGAGTCGTATTCATATGAAATCAAACTTTGACTACCTACCAATAGATATAAAACCTCTTCAAGAACAAAGTATTACAATAATTGAAGAACACCCTGACGTTGAAATTAAAAATGTTTTGGACAAAAATGTTAGGTACAATATAAACCAAGAAGATAATATGACAGATCTACATAAAGATATGAATAAAAACGATTTGTTGTATTTAAAATATGCATCCCATACTTCAGCAGATAAAGAAAGATCCTTTTCGATATATAAAAACTTACTGGCAGACAATCGCCGAACATTGAAATTGAAAAACATTAAAAAAAACACTTATAATACAGTGTAATTTTTGAGATAAAATAATTTTTATATACATCATATACTTACACAATCAAATATTTAAAAATGTAATTACTTATCCTAAAAGTTTTTTTTATTCTAAGTGTAAGATTAGGTTAATAAAAATCAAGGTTCAATCTTCACAAAGGAGGTTCATTAATTATAATTTTAATAAAATGTAATCGAATAAATTAAATATAACTTTTAAAAATATAAATGGATAATTTTTATTATTTTAAAATATGTTTATACATTTTTTTTCTTACATAGTTTAAAATTTTTAATGTATAAAACTTGCATTTAAATGTATATTTTGAAGTTCTTAATGCATATTTAAATGCATATTACATCAAATATTAATGCATTATTGCATGCATATTTATGCATTTTTTTAGTGCATGAACTTACAAGCCTTGATTATTATCAGAAAAATATTAACTGTAGCGCCTTGAAACCGTATTTATTATAGCATTTTGAAGAAATTTCTAAATTTCAAATTATTTTAATAAATTTTGTTATGTTTAGAAGTACAAGCATTTTTTTTTTCTCTAAATTATAGATTTTTTTCTTTTCTTTGTAAAAATAATTTCATCGAAAAATTTGGTTCTTCTTTTATATCAATTATTTTTAGAAACATAAAGTAATACACCCAATCGTTCTTCGTCCTTTACGAAAAAATAAAATAAAAAAATTCACAGGCTCGTTAAAATATTTGTTTCAAAGGTATATTTAACGATTTTCTTAACGAGTAAAATCTTGGTATCCTCGCGAACTTTTTATTGCTATACTTATCATACAACTGCAATTCAGCAATACCGTTTGATTATTTTCAGATACATGGATTAGTTATATAAATATACATATTTTAGTTTATACGTACATTTTATATTCGAATATTAATTATGGACAATGAGAACAGTAATTATTATGGTTTGTTATTGTGTGAATATGCTTCAAAAATGAAATACTGCAAGTTTTAATGGTGTTACCGGAACGGTCCGTAGTTATTGTATGTAAGCCAGCGTTAATTAAACAACCAGATACAGCCTTTAAAATCTCGATGAAAATAACGAATTTTACATAATATATAAGTGGCCAAACGTTTCCCATTAAATTGACAATTAATAATTCTATACAGTTAGCTGTGATGGAATTCAGTGCCGGATGTTACAGAAACAAAACGGTTAATTATGTATGATAAGACCGACCGATTTTTATAAAATACCATAACGCTATGAAATATTGTGAATAACATTCTGTGTTACGGAATATAACATATACTTATTAGAAATAAATATTTAAAACATTTTAATAGTATAATATGGATTTATTAGGATGGTACTTTTAATTAATTTGAATTTATAATTTTGCAGAATTCCATTGCTGCGCTGCACAGTCTATATTATAATTTCAAATCAATAAAAACATTTCGATTCGTTGCCAAAGCCAATATTGCATTAAACAAACAAGTTATCAGAACCAATATTATTATAAATTTCACAATACTCGTCTTATTTCCTTCGGTTTGACAAAAGTTTGTAGCACCCTAAATGATTTTTATGCAGATATTTAAGTAATTAATGTAAGGTTCAAAGTAAAGGTAAATGTACTTAAAACCGTTTTCTATATTTTTCTCGTACTTCAACATAACTACGAAATACTTACGAGTAATTCAAAAAATACTCTCTTTAAATTAAACCTCATTTAACATAAGTGCTGCATAATATTTTCACAAAACTAAAATACCGATTACACCTATCCAATGTAGGAATCTATTACCATTTATTGTTTAAAATAGTGTTTCTAAATACACTGATGTGTTGCGGGGTAAGTCCAAATTTGGCGCGAAGTAAATAAAATGACACAAAATATGAATTGATACGATGAAAACATATTAAGATTTTATATTAATAACAACTTAAGAATTCTGATTCAATAATTTATAGACAGTGTTCTGCCGCCCGAAAACAATGCGCTCTGGTTGTCATACGCGGTACTAATGTTATGACTCGTATATTAATACAAAAAAAAATAGTGTAATGTGTATTGTACGAATTTAATATTTAGTATTTACCTAATTCGACTTGTTGTTATGCTAAATTCTTCAAAACCGTAATAAATATGAGTAATCGTATATGTTGTGTTATTAATTGTTCTAACACATACAAGAATACTTCTAATGTAAAGTTTTTTAGATTTCCTAATAGACCGTACGAAAGAGAATTGAAAAATCAATAGATTCGAGCAATAAATCGTCTTGAGCAAGTTTAATGTCCATGTGCGCTAATTGTTTGATTAAAAATATTGAATATAATAGGTTTATTTATACAAATTTTTTCATAGAAAAGATTATGTTCTTTAAAATTGAGGGGAAATATAACATAATTTTGAGTTTCAAGATGTTGATTTTGTTTGTAAAATATGGATGATAAGAATACTCTGTTTCTCTTAATTATTATTTCACATTCTAATTTATCTATAATACTATAAATACATAATTTACATTCTCTTTCAACCTCAGTAATACTTTCTGATTTTATCATTCTACTAAGACTACAGGGAATATTCAAAATATTATAATTATCAATTAACATTTGATGTACAATTGGGACTTCATCATTAATCAATAAACATTTATGTTTGTTTGGAAAAAGCTGATTAAGTCGTTTGCCTTTTTTATATTTTTCTTCTCCGATTTTGGATGATCTGCCCCATTGTTGTGGTAAGTCCGTCTTTGATGAACTTTCTTCATTATTAATATAATGGCATACAGCACATATATGTTTACATATACCTCCTGCTCCTGCAGGGCATCCACAATCTGTGTGGTTAACTGTTCTTAAATTATCAATTTAAAATTGTATAGAATATGAAATCGTCAGTAGACATTCATTAAGCATTCTAAAAATAGCTACTGTACTATCTATTCTACTTTGTACTCACTTTCCAGGGGGTTAATGTTACATAAGTCTGCCTTATAACATGTTCACTGATAATTGAAAAACCATTTGCTAATTTTAATTCTTGAACATTTTTTACGTGTCCACTTTCAAATAAATGCTGTCCCTTATTATTTGGTAAATCAAATTTTAGATAAATGGTTTGAAATCCATATGTAATTAAAATGTCGCACATCTTAACACACACTACACACAATTAATATTAGATTAGAGTAATTTTTGTTTTGTTTAATATTGATTAGATGGTGGTCAATAAATTAATGCCAACTAACAATAATATAGAAAATTAGAATCATGGACATAATATTCATGATTTAAGATATTATGTAGAGACATTTTGTAGAGAAATTACACTCCATGTCTCTATCGGCTGATCATAAACTAGTTCGCCAACGTTGAAGTATTGATTATAATAATATAAATAATTAATTTCAAAGATATTAAATATTAGTTTAATATTATAATATACTATTATCATTGATTATAGAATATAATTCTATTCTATAATCAATGCTATTATTATAGTTTAATAAATTTATAGTTTAACTTCATTTACCGCGCGTAAAATAATATCATAACATTAATGTGTACATTGACTACTTGTAGCGCTAGTAGTAAGGCTGTACAGTGTCTATAATAAAAATAACATACCAACATACAATTACATTATGTTGTAAAAGGTTTTCGTTTCAACTTTATTATTTTATGGTACGTCGCAATATATAAGAAATGTGTATGGTGTGTCGCCGTAGTACAAATGTTGGCTTAAAACGTTAATTAATAAGTACAATTCATCAAAATAAAACGAAAGTAGTTAAAGCAGTGTGTTAAATTTTAAAAGCATGTAAGCACTGCGTAATTTGGCTTGATTGAATATTTTCGTAATAATATTAAACAAATATATACCGACAATAAAGGTGACATTACATACATTTATCATAATTTGTCATCCGTCGTAATCTAAAGTATTTCTTATCAATGACCGCTCGCTAGTATTGTTTGTCAGTACTCGGTTCGGCTTAATTTATAGATAAACGTGTTCTGCGAAAGATCGACAAACGTCACACGCATCCGGCGATACTAAGTTTAACGACTCGATAAGAAATTGCATACTGCAGCTGTTGCGGTAGTCATATACGAATTATTCCGAATCAATATATATATATATATATACACAAGTAGTACTCCGGACGTTGCGGTTTCCGTTGATCAATCCTATAACTTTTAGGATGCTATCAGGGTATTCGGTAAAAAAAATTACTCCTTCTTATGATTCGTAAATACTTGCTCTGTAAATGCGCACCATTGGGGTTCGTCAAACGACACCGTATAGGTTGATTATCGGCGTGCAGACAACATTGGTAACGCGAAAACTGTTCTGCCCGTTCGCAAACTGAATTCAGAGTAATCCATGAACAATATGATATTTTCTCTATCGTCAAAGAACGATGCGAAATCACTTAATCTGGGTATCAAAATACGCGGAAAACCCAAATCGACAGTTTGGTCGTCTTTAAAATTACTATTGATCCTCTACTGTTTTATAGTATTTTAATGTTAATCTGTTGAAATAGAAGTTTCGCTGTTATTAATAATTATCATTCCTCTACAACACATATGTAACTCCAATTGCCATTTAGATTTCATGCACGTGTATAATCAGGGCCCCAAAAAGGGGGAGGGGGCTGATAGACCTTGAGTACAGAGGCCCGGCTATTTTAAGGGCCCGTGGGCCCGTTGAAATTGATTTGTAATTTTTTAAATTTTAGTAGAAATACTTATTTTACATTAAATAATATTTTATATAAATATATTTAGTTATTTTGATAGTTCAAAATGCGGATTAGCCAGTGATTACCTAGAAATGAATGGATTGGCTTCGAAAATCAATTTTGACGATATCATTACTGAGTTCGCTGAAATCAAAGCCCGCAAAATAAAATTTTAACTTAAAAAATTTATATTAAATATAACATTTATAAATTAAAATATACTTGTTTTTTTTCTTTTTTAATTTAAAAAATATTGTAATAAAAAATAAAATAGACTAACAAAATAAAAATTTTGAAATGCTTATAAATCTTGAATTTGAATTGGTATAATGAAAAAACAAATATTATTCCTAAAATTGTTATATATATATAGTAAATTGTAGTTTTGGAAGTTTTATAAAGAGCCCGGACAACTTAGTGTAGGGGCCTGAAATTATATGTGGGGTCCCTGTGTATAATAGTATAATAGTAATAAAAACAAGATTATTTTCGATTTGTAGAATATTGAAGCGAAGCTAATATTATCCCCAACTTGTATTCAGAGGTGAAATATCCTATTATATTGGTCAATACACCGTTTAGGTTCGTCTTATACCTGACTAGAATTTGGAACAACCAATTTTTTGCTACAAAAAAAAAAAAAAACGTGTTATTACAATATTTATGATCTACCGAAAAACCAAATAGGGGATTCGATTACTACGGATACTGTACAATGGCTTTGTTTATTTTTATTATCAGTATTACTTGTATGGACTGTTATTCACAGCACGTATTATATTTAATGAAATGAATATTTTAATAATACATTTATAGCAACAATAAATTGATAATTTTAAATTTTTCTGTCTTGTTAAATTTGTCATGTAATAAAATGCAAATGCCCGTTTTATTTTAATTATTTTATATAACACGCTATTATTAATTTACTAATGTATATAATATTATGAACAATAAAATATCAACTGGGCATCATCGAAATGTATCCATTTCGGGAATCATTGATTCTGAATTTATGATAGTTAATATTTGAGTCTGGAGAACTGATTGATGTTGGTGAAGTAGTTTTTCCAGAAAATTAAGAAAAATGTAAAACCTATAATAATAAATTATTATATATTTATCGTTACATAAATAATATTTTAGAAGAGATATTATTCTTAATAAAAGTATGAATATATCGTATAATAATCATTATATTTTGAAATTAAAATATTAAATTTCAGTTTTTTATTGGTACCCAATATTGTATATATTCGTATAATACTACTTCACGCTGTCGAAAATGATTAATTATTGAAAGTATATTATCAATAGCTAACAAATTATATTAAAATCAAATCTTTGAAGAAAAAAAAGCAGAAAAAACTCATTAACATAAATTTAAAAATTATCATATCCTGACAACTTTGCAATCAAAAGGGTTGTTGTTTTGTTTTTTTTTCGTAGAAAGTATAATAATTTTATTACCGGATCATTAATAACTTCACGCGCACAGCATTGAAAAAAGTATCAATATTTTATAATTATTTAATAGATATTATCTTGGATCCGCACTCGGAGCTGTGTATTAATATGTCTGATTTATGTACCATGAGGTAATTTGTATATATTTATAAGCGCATGAATATTATTTTACGTCCCCCCGAAACTTTTAAATACATAGCGTTTTATACCTTTTTCAATAACACTAACTCATGGAACGTATTTATTTATATATTTTTTTACGACCTAAAAATAAAAATTTTTAATCATCGGCAAAAATGTCGGTTTTTCTTTTTCCCGACGTACGTGGCGTCGCGAAAATGATTTAATTTTTCCCGTGACAACGGGGTGCGGGCATGGAACCCGGTCGTACGAATTAAAACAGACGATATTGCGTCGCTGCGCGAAAAGCGAATCGAAAATGAAAACAAAAAAAATATACCTACTGATAAAAACGATACGCCCGGGTCACCATGTTTTTCCGATACTCGACTCTCACGATACAATATTGTGAATTGATCACTAGCGTTCACGTGGACGTTTGTGATTTTCAATAATCCCCGCCTCGATCCGCCAATCATTTTCGCGGTGCATAAACAGTTTTATCATTTTTATTGCTATCCGTTCTTCCGGGCATACGATCGGAGTGAAAATAATCGACGAGCCACATTATCGCTACGTATTTGTCGGCGGTGACGTTGGCCAGGCGCAGCTTCAGAGACTTACTAAGGGGTGAGGTAATTTTAAACATAAACTGATAAAAGTTGTTTCCCCAAATTAGTACTGAGACACACAGAGTCCGACTACGTTCCTATATTATGATACACACCTCTTATTAATGTCATAATGTGGATTTTGGGGCAAAATAAAATCGTCACGTAGGTATCTAATTAAATAATCAGGATTTTACAGTTTACATGGACAAAAATGAATTAAAAAATTTTAATTTTTAAAAAACCCGTGGTGGGCCATAGCCCTAATGCCCCCCCCCCTCCTTGGAGTCGCGCCTGACGTTGGACCGCACGCAACCTGCAACAGTTCGCGCGCGTTCTTCCCGCGAACGAAATGTTTTCCGGTACCGATTCTCCTCGGCAGACGTCCGAGCCGTGAGCCAAAACGATTCGCGATTAATCATTTATCGATCGGCAAAACTTACCGCCGCCCCCTCCGACGAGTTTGAATGCCGCTGTGGCTGTCGGTGACATTGCTCGGCGAAACTTGTGTACGTTTATACTTGCGAGTACACTATCGAGGAGTGCGCGGGCGTCAGACGCGAGAAAAGATTTCGGTTAATCGTTCACCGACCGGTATGTATTATAGAAGAGGATATGTGATTATCATTATTATTATTATTACCGTCGAAAAAATAAAAACCTATCCGATAGCAGTGCACGTTATTACTACAAAGCTGTTAGGACCTTTATAAAAAAAAAAAAAAAAAAAAATTCCAAGTCGATATTACGTTTTAATTTCGCGAATCAATTGTGAACCGAAGTAAACAACTTTTGATGACGATTTTGTCTTGGCATTTTTACTAATGCGAAGAATCAAAGGTATTAAGTGATTAAGTGATATCCGGCGAAATAAAACGTGATAACCATTGAATCGATTTGAAAGAAAAAAACCCGCAAGATTAAAACGTGGACTACGTTTAAAGTTTTCTAAGACATTAATGATAAATCTGTTTGTGTTAATATAACAAAGTTAATGATTTTCTCATTCGTCGATCAACAATTTAATCAACAATAAACATACAGTAGCGACACTAACGACGTTGCTGAATACATAGTGTTCTCGTTTTAATAATATCATGTCTCGAAAAAACAAATAAACAATAATATTACTCGTCAGAGGTAGTAACATAATTGAAAGTAACGTCGTTACTTTTATTAATTCGTTACGTAATTTCATTACAATTTTTACTGTGTAACGAAAACGTAATGAAAATTATTTTATAAAAGTAATTTCTTTGACATAACGCGTTACAAACAGGTATCAACAATCATAGATCATATAGTACTAGGTAGTGTTATTAATTTAATCTGCGCTAAAATTCAACAAAAATATATCAATTCCGTATTATATTTAAAAATATCTCCAATGTCTTCGACAACCGATTGACAATGTTCATAAATTTAAATACAGAACGTGTTACGACAGTTGTGTCGGTTGTGGTTCCCCTACATCAACTGTAATTCTAAGTACGTAGCCGGTCCGTAATGATGATTCGAGGAAATAATTTATACAGGTGTTACACGTGTTTCGATCGCGAATGCTTCCTGCTATAATTTCCTCGGAAATTATTTACGGGAAGGGAGAGGGATAAAAATAAATAATAACGAATTCGACGTCGAAAACCGTACAAAGGTGGAAGAGAAGCATCCGATCGACAAGAAAAACTAATTCCGGTGTCGCGCAGCGGGTCTACCTATATTTTTGCAACCGTGTTACCGTCGTAATGAAACACGCGAGCGCGACGATCAAGCCGTAGCCATGAATGAAAGGTACATGAAGGGGCACCCGAAGAATTTAAATTCCGTTCTGCCGCAATTTCCAAGGAAAAATCCGTTAGATGCCAGAAATCCATCCGAATAGAAGAAAAAAAAACACAATGCTTTAATAAAAATAAAATAATAATCTTCTCAGCATTGGCTCGAATGAAATTCCAAACAGCGATAGGTACAGGCGTAAAGCTCATTAATACGATACGCGATGGAATAATCGCTATTATCGCGACCAAGTTCGCAAGTAAACATAGGTATATATGTGTGTGTGTGTATAGGTGTATGTATAACAACACGTCAATGGGTCTCCAATAAAACAAGTCGACCGATCGAGTGGAGTTGGTATTTATTATTTTGTTCCGGTGAAAAACTACCGCACGTAAACCCCCCCCCCCCCACACACACACGCGCGCCCGCCGCCAAAAAGCAGCTGGCTCGCAGTTGATTTGCATAATTAATTAACGTCGGCGGTGGCGGTGGTGGATATCCCGCGGGACGACACGACCAAAGACTGTGTACACTGTAACGGTAGCAATGATGGTGGCTGCGGCCGAGTAAGCGGTGGTAAAAAAAAAACCCGCGCGAACCATCGGAAACAGTATAATGATTATTGGAAAGTCGATCGGCGACATTACATTTGTACTTAATTATACACATATATATTCGTGTTTTCTCACTCTTCTCACCGCTACCCACTGCCTTCGTCTCGAATGGAATTCGTCGGAATTAATTTAGTTGCAAACCACGTATTTTATTTTATTTTTTATTTTTGCACTCAGCGCGTCGAGACGCGAACGTAATCAATCGGGTTTTTTCATCATTTTATTTTCCACCACAGACCGGGCGAATAAACTATTTCAACGGCGACGCGTCCCAATAGGTTATACACAGGAACTCAACCCGTGCCAAGTTGACGTAAGAAATCTTGCCGTTCCGTTTTCACAACTGCAGTCGTTCGCAGTACCGATTCTCACGTGTGCAGTTGGCGATCGGAGTTTTCAACGTTGATCTTGAGATCCATGCCGATTCAGTAACGACAATATTTTTTAAAAAAAAAAAAAAAAACACGTTAATTAAATTGTTGCAGTACTTTCGTATAGTTTATCACAATTTTCGTGTTAGTTACGTTTTTTAAAACCGCTCTTGAACTAAAAGCTTTTCGACATTTTCTCAATGAACGTGACGCCATCATTTTATATTATTTTACACCAATTTACGATAATTAAATACTTACTGTACGCTGCTCATGTGAGGACCGTATTCCGTTTATAAGTATATAATATGTTTATTTGCTCACGTAAGATACGATTAACAGCAAAAATTAATTTTGTAATTAATTAAATATTCCATCGCATGTAGACGTTAATTTAAGCATACTGATTAGTGCGAAAATAAATATTAATTTATTTGGAATGTTCCACTATGATCATCATCGTCCATAATTAATTTTGAAAGATTACGATTCGATTAAATATTTTACAATGTACAATATACAATAACCTAACCTATGTAACAAAGTAGTAAAGCCATACTCAATTAAAATTTTCTAGGAAAAACAAAAAAAAATTGTTTAAACTGTAAAATAATAATTTTGTACATTTAGGGTTAAATATAGTTCTATACTATTACTAATTGTGTTGCGAGTTTTGTTATTGATACATTAAAATTGGTTGACTGTAGGAGCGTATGTTAGCAATTATGTGAAGTTGCAAAAAAGGTTTATATTTTTATAAGCACTATTAGTGATTGGCAGTCAAAGAATTCCGAAGGCTAATAATACGTAGAATACTACAAAGGGAACAGCATAAAAACATGTTAGCGTGAAAGATGTTTGACCGAGTCGGAAGGATAAGACACACTTGTATGACATGTCGAGGAAAACGTTAACGGGGAAGAGTAGTTAGAATCCTTATAAAAGAGCGAGAATAAATACATAGTCGGCATAAAGTAGTTGTTGGCTGGAGTTTAAATATATTATAATGGAGTTTAAAATTATGGCAAAAACTATTAGAAAGTATTAGAACAAAAGTATTTTAATTAAATAATTTCGTATAGATTTCCATTAAGTTAAATAAATGAAAACATCACCGAAAGGTAATATATTTTAAAATTATCTCTAGTCAAATAATTACTTTTCTACGCAAAATATTTGTTTCTGTACGTTTTCTTTTCATTTATTCACATTAATATAACATAATCCCCTGAATATTCCTCTACTAATAATAAATTTAAAAACAAAAAAAATATTATCACCGTCTTATATAGTAACCAAACACCATTTATTTATTTTCATCGTTGTGGAGGCGATTATTCAAGTCATATAATACAAAATAAAACGAAAAAATCTCAAAAATTCCAATTAAACTGTAAAATAAGTAAATATAAACATTCATAAGTAGACTTGTGTATTTTTAGCCTTTTTTTGCGTTAGTTTAAAATATATAAAAAAAATATATATATATTTTATAAATATGTAGTATATTTCAAGTTTTTATTTTAGAAACTTGAAATACAGTATATACTTATATTTTCAATATCTATAATTTTGAATCTGTAACGTAACTATTGAGCAATAACTAATTAAGTATTATTAATGAGAAACAATAATATTCATAGGTACTGTATTATTGTAACATAAATGACAACCCACCGTAAGTGCATTTCACAGTATAGCTAATTTTAAAATGAATAGGTAGTGTATAATTATAATTTTATTTTTTCTTATTTTCAATAAGCATTGTAAAAAATATCATATTTCAAAAACAAGAAGCAATTAATTTGTTCTTAAATTTAGTTTAAAGGTTTTTTTTTTCTTCGTTATCGATTCCTTTTAGTCGACAAAATATCAAAAATGACTGCATATTAGTATAAGACTACAAATGATGAGGGTATGCCACGATGAGAAACGTATATACATTAGTTAATTACTAGCATACATAAACTCAATCATCTTTACCGGCAAGCACACGCACTCCAACACACTACGTGTATCTTGTTTGAACGACGACCGTTTCTTCAACGAAAACTAGGGCACTACAAACACTCATCAAATTTTCTCTTGGCATATGTGTAAAATCACCTTGATTTATGATAAATATACAGATCGACAATGATCAACGGTCACCAGTACACCGCTAATATCCAACGGAATAAAAAACTAATTCAAAATTGTCGACTAAAACTGATAAATGAATGACTTATTCAAAACGTGCTACACTCATGAGCATATTGCGACCAAAACAACGAAAATAGAAGCTCAAGCGTACTTTTACTTCTAACATTGGATAGCAAAATCAACTGAAGCATGGAGCAAATAATTGCAGTTATTAAGCGTTATCATTATTCACATACATAAAATTATTTTCAGCTTTGATACAATTTTTTTCTTGACTGGCTTCGTGTAGCCGAGAAGTGTGTGTAGTATTATATTTTTTGAAAAAATTCTTAAAACATAAAATTTTTGTTGCTTAGCGATCATATCTAATTATTGTTTACTAGCAGTTAGTTTGCAATTATCTGTAATTATATTTTCATGCACGAAAAACATTAAATCCTTTAAATGAGCCACAAATAACAGCGACCCTACACACATATCTATGTTACAATATTTTTCCTTGTTACAAAGTATCAAGTAGTGCGCCATGTTCCTAAACGAATCGATCAGAAACCTTAATAGATTATTTTAATAACAATAAAACATTTTTCTCGAATTAGTATGGTTATTATTTACTAGCGTATTATTATAACTTTTGTTAATAATTATGATATACTTAACTAACAGTGTGTTCAATAACTTATCATTAAATGAAACATAAATATATATAGATACATACCGCTTTATAATACATTACATAAACTTATAATAACATGTTAATGAAGTATATAAAAAAAGTCAGAAAATAAAATAAAATATGTAGAAATAAAAAACTAATGCGTTTTATAACTTTTTAATGACACATTTAATTGCTATTGCATATGAAAAATTATATTTTTAGATCGTTTAAGCATATTTAAACACATAATTAAAAGCGTATTTTGGTGTTTTTTACTGATCTTTGTGTATATTATATATTTTTATAAATTTAAAGTCATAAACTTCTGAATCTGTTTACAATATTTGATGAATTCTCCGGAGCCCGGTTAACCTAATATACTTAAATAAAGATCATAAAAAATACATTGATATTATTATGCTTTCAATGTATAATAATTAAAATTTAAAAATTAAAAACAATTTAATTTATCATTTCATATGCATATTATTGAGATTGAGAATTTTTTTTCTTTTGTAAAAAAGAAATTACTGATATATATTAATTAAAACTAAAACATTAACAAACAGGCAATAAAAAAAATACTATAAAAACATTAAAATTTTCCTCCGTTTTGTTTTGCGCCATGTTTGATCGCACAACAATATCCCGGCTTTCATGTTTCAAAGACCATATCTATAACTTAAACATGCCAGTATAAAAAAAACAAAAATTGTTTGTAAACTTTTACATATTTTTTTGTTAAAAACTGATTGTTCACGTGAATTCCCATGTATTTGTCAGCATTTTGACTCGTGAAAAGTTTTTATTTTTAATTTTAAATTTTAAATGGCTATAGCGTGAAAATTATTGGTTTTACGACAATGTGTACATAATTTTTATTTTTTTATTTTTTTTCTGTAAACACTTCTTGAAATACCTTTTAAATTGTATTATTTGATTATTTTTACAAAGCGCTCGACAGATCGAACTTTGAAGACTACAGTTTGTCTTTTATTTAAAATTGAATAATCTTATGTTGACAAGATAAACAACGAAAATAAGTGGTTGATGCATATATTATTAATAACCTTTCGTTGACTGAGATGATCAAAAAGTTGTATCAAGATTACCATATTTAGAATGTAACTTAAAGTTTCTAAGAAGTATAATGTTCACAGTAAAATCTATTATAAAACATTTGATAAAGATATATATGATTAACTAGTCTGGCGATGAACAAACATATAGCGTTCAAAATGACACAACAGAAAAGTTTAAACCAATAGTCTCAGTGTTTTCCACATGTAAAAAAGTGATCCAAAATTATTTTCTATAAAAATAATTTATTGGGATACTCGGACAAAAGGAAAAAAAAACCCTAATACCACATCACAACCCCTGATTGCAATGGTCACAAAAACACGAAAACAGTCCTTCTGAGGACTCCTAAGTCACTATTACCATCTCGACCAATAATCACACGTCAGCAAGAGAAACAAACGTAGTCCAGAGACTTAAATCCTTCTAAACTACATTACGACCCTATATGTAAAGCTATAGTTAGGGAAAATCAAAATAATGACAACATGACTCTCCCTATGACTTTAACCCACAAAACTAATTACTGACGCCCGAGTCCGTACCATCAGTAAACACATGCAATATGGCGGCACTCACGGAGTTTACTAGTCGCTACGACACACGGGTTACATACCGGACAATTTTCGACCGACTAGCACCTTCTTAAACATTCCCAATTTTACTTCTTCAATCAAATTCTCAATCAGTATGTGAAGAAAGAGAAATGAATAACCTCCAGAACGCGGATAAGCAGTACAGTGAATCATTCGCACAAACCTGTGAGCAACCCATCCGGACATCGCCACATTTCGTTTGTACGAATCGGTGGACCAAGGAGACCAGTCACATCACCACCAAGGCCCAGCGAACGTAGAAGGCCTGGCAAGCGGCACGTAACAGCAGAACCCCTTCTCCCTAGAAAAGGAATTTCCAATCCAATTTAAGGAAAAGTTAATTTGTTCAAAGTTCAATGAAATTAATAGTACGAATCTGTAGTTCACATAGTTCATTAAGTTCATTAGTTTAAATGACTCGTACAATTTGAGTTCACAAACGATATGAACTATTTTTACTTATCACTGCTATTAGGTCAATAGAAATAGTAAATTAAAATATATATTATCAATAATTACATTAAATGATTTTCAATGTAGAAACATGTCGAAATCACACTATTTATGTATACAGATTAATTTAATAATATATATATATATATATATTAATTATTTTTTTATATTTTATAGTAATATCTGACAAAATTATTTTCATGAACAGGTTACTGTAATGCACACATTGCAAACAGCTGTTTTGGGATTTTGAACAATAAACTTAATAGACTTAATGGTAAAATAATATAACGTTCACGAACTGTAGTACAGTTTATAATACATAATGCTACCAATATATTTTTTGAACTGTAAACTGTTAGATTACAGGTAATGAAATAGGTCAGAATAGTTCACCAAAGCGAATAGTTTATTTGAACTATTCGTTCATAAACTTAACATCTCTACTTTTCCCTCCCCCCTCTGGTCGCTTTTGAGAGCCTGACGCTCCCGGGTACGATTCTTCGGTAACAGTCGCTTTTGAGAGCTTACATCACCGGTGGTCGCCCTCCCCCCACACCTAAAAATTATACAACATCTCACTATCATTCATTTATATTACAGCTAGGGTGGAGCCTTGATTCGTCGTGAAAATACGCCGAACTCGGCAGCCCGCTTTCCAGCCAGGCTGCCAAGGTAGCAAACCTCCCAAAATAATTAAACATTATACGTATACAATTATCTAGAATTAAATAAAGAAAGCTAATACCGTACACATAGGAGTATTTATTTTAATCAAAGGAATAGACAATAAGCAACTGTTTAAGATACAAAAGAATAGCTAAACCAATTATTTTTAGATGATAACATCATATACAGTGTTCTGTCTAGACGTATATGAAATTCTGTGATAACTCTGTAATGATATTTGTGAATAACACTCCTAAATAAACTTTAGATAGTCCTATAGTCACTATTTATAATCATGTCACTTCAAAGTGAAAAAAAACAACCGGTTCTTAATCTGTGGTCCGCGGCCCTCTAGGGGTTCGCGATACTCATATCGGGAGTCCGCGACAGCCCTAAAACATAACATATGTACATTAATACATGACATGAGTGCATTATTATAATATTGTTGGATTAATATTATTATTATTTTTTTTTTTATATATATTTTTTATTATATAATAAATAGATTTTATCATTATACGATGTTATAAAACTTGTGTATCAACCATCGTATTAAGCTAATAAAAATTAAATTTTAAGAATATTAAAAAAAAAAATTAAAACTAAAATAATTAAGTTTAAGTTAACTGAAAAATTAAGTGGAATAAGAATAATTATAAATATATATGTTTTGTTATGTCTATTAATGTAATTTATTGTATAAAATAATTATTATAATTTTGGTTTTAATAACATGAGATGTTTTGTCTAAAAAAAAGTATTAAACAAAAAAATTAGTAAGGGGGTCCGCAATTTCTAAAAATCTTTCATCAGGGGTCCGTAAACTACAAAAGGTTAAGAACCGCTGCTATAAAGTCTTTCAAAAGTCCTATAAATAAGAAATAATGAATGTTATTTTATAAAAGCGATTATAAAACTGTCAATATCCTCCGAAAATATGGAAAAACAGGGATTTTCATAAAACTAAATTTCGATAAAAAAATTTAATTACTTATATTCATTCATATTAGATGGAAATGGACACATATAATCTGAATCATTTGAATATTATTAAAATATTATTGTAAAGAAATAATATCCACATAAAATACTATTTTAATAAAAGTATTTTATAATTATAGTATACATATATATTGTTCTTAAGATTTATCTTTTAAATTAGGATTTAAATGTTTAAGGAAAATAACAATATTTTGCTTAAGATGAAAATTTACATTCAAGCAATAAGACATATTTTTTCATTTTATTTTTTTATACTCATAAAAACCTTCTGCAGCTGTGGCCATTTGGTGGTATTAATATGATTACAACGAATTCAAATTTGTATAAACACATAAAAGTATATGATATAAAGTAAAAGTTTAAAGTATGGGATTGATGCTTATATTTTGTAAGATCTGCTCTGACGGTGAATTTGATTGTATTTGAAAGTGAATTGGTTTCCTGGTTGAGAGCTGCAATGAGTGACTTTGGGAGCTTAGATTTTTTTCTGTTTGAGTTGTATATACGGCATTCCGTAAGATGTGTTATAGGACGATAGGCATTCCACATGCATACTCGTATTGGTACATATTGGTATGTCTTCTCCGTTGATGTTTAAATGTTCGGGAATCCAGAATATTTTGATTTTGAAGTTATTCTTATAGAGATTATGTATATAATTTCGGATATGGGTGCTATAAGCTATATTAATATAACTCTTGTGATCGTAAATGCAATTATTTTTCAATTAATATTTGAATTAAGTACTTGACCCACTATATTGTTTTTGATATTATTTCTTTTTTTAGAATAAATAAGTATTTTACACGACTGTGTTCTGTGGACACTGAAGCTGTTATTATGTTTATTAAATTTCTGATACACTAAGTAATATTAATTAACATGAAAATTGTTTTTTTTTTTTTAAAGAGCTATCAGTATAAAGTATTATAAACAAGAATAGGAAAATAAAATTATCTTTATACAACAAATAGTGAATGTTGGAAAAATTGAGATTTTATTATAAATATTATTGTAACCCAAATAATAACAGTAGTAATTATAATGATAGAAATAAACAGAAAAGAGAGTTATACAATTATATTGCTAATAATATTGTAATAAATGCATAAACCCATTGACATATATAAGCCTGATATAATTAGAATATATAATTGAAGTATTATTAAGAAGATAGAGAAGATTATAGTTGGCCATTTAATACAAAGTTTAGAAAAAGTTTTAATGGATTAATTATCACTTTAAAATTTTCAAGATATTTATTGATTGAATTTTCAGGTGTAATTGCTTGTGATGTGTTAGTGGTGATATAGACGTATGATATATTAAGTTTGTTGTAAGCATTGCAAATCATAATTCTTGAAGATGGTGGTATAAGGAGTAGGATGTTAATTTAATTTAGCTGCCTAAGTTTTTCACGATTTTTTATAATATTATGGTACACAGGATCACCCTTATAGGAAGCTATATAGAATGTACTTCGCGGGATCCGATGACGCTTTCATGCATTCCAAGGAGAAATGATTATCACTACATTTAACACAACGAAGGGTCTAGTGTCAAAAATTATTGTGGAAGTAAACTTGGCAGTCTTTGCATTTTTGGAGATGTGAGGTTTTTCCTCGGAAACTCGATTTAAATTGTAGTGTGGAGAAGCAGGTTCAGTTTAAAAATGTAACTATTATTATCTGTAACTTTAAAATCTATCCGAAAAAGAGACAATGTGAGTTTAGTGATACGATGCAGGATATTCATGACACGAATAATTTCATTACCTTTATCTGATATGCTGACTTGTATGTCATCAGATGAACATCGTTAATATAGTATAATTGGACGTGGTCAACCAAAAATTCCAATATAGTAACACAAGGTGTATTACATTTCAAGTATAAAATAAATAAGCTAAATAAATACTTTTGTATGTGTTTGTGTGTTATATTTTCACTTTCCTGGGCACTAATTTTCTTTTTGGAAAAGAGATCTGGTTCACAATTGTAATCACTTACAAAATCATAGTCTATTTTAACTACATGAAAACCTGATTTAAAGATAAATACATTTATTATTACTCGAATTTAGTGTTTTTAAAATTAAATTAACTAATAAAGTAATTAAAATATATTAGAGTAATTAAGGATTCGATTCAGTATAGTGCAAACCATATTTCATAATACTACAGTATATAAAATACTTATTTTGTTGACTTTGGTAATAACGACACCTAAACAAATTAGCAAAAAATAACCCATAATAATGATAAAAACAATAATAATAATAAACAATTAAATAAATCGATAATTCAATGCGTTCTTATGTCATACATCTTGTAAACGCATCTGTTCACCTCGTTAAATATTTATTTCTTAGAGAACAATATAAATTGTTGGAATGCTTTTTTCGATGCTAATTAAATTATACTGTGGTTCGGCTTGGAACTTTTGCTGTTTGCCGAGAGTATTAGCTGCAGTTGTTTCGTAATTTGTGTTCCCTTGAATATTCATTGCAGTTTTAAAACCATTTCTGAAGAAAATGCCAAAACGTTGAATATTTTATTCAAATCGGTAGTGCTACGACGTCGGTTGTGGCTTTGGAGAGCCGAAGTGAAACAGAACCAAGGCTTTTCAAGTATTCTCCTAATTCAGTTAAAACGATGTATAAACATTTTGCTATCGAGTACTGTACGCCGCCGCTGCTGATGCTGATGCTGCTGATGCTGAAGTTGCTGCTGCTACTGCTGCTGCTGCTGTTCACAGATTGATAATTTAATATTTTATCATAATAGGTACAATGAGGGAGTTGGATCATAGCAAATAACCGTCCAAAATTTGTATAATTCATGAGTGAATGAATTTAAATTAGTTTTGTAAACAATGCGTGTTTACATGTTTTTATGCTTGAGACTTCTCCGAAAACGAATGAATTAAATATTGTTCGACAGATTTCCACGATTTCAGTCCTCAACAGTCGTCCGGCGCAATTACACGAGTTATGTTATCCTCTCTTTTCACTAGTTTTAGTGCGATTTCCATTGTGAACCTACCACACAGCCGCATCATTACATTGCGTACACGTCACGCTCCGACAATATTTTCGATCTCCCGGATGCCGTGTCCATCTAAAGCGCAGCTATAATTTGTCCCCGCGCAGTAATCACTCAGTTTGTCATCGCAGTCCGGGTACTGCGGATGCATGGGCGCTATAGAAGCCAAATATTGAGGATGTTGAAATTTCTAAAAACTAAATTAAATGGTATTTAATTGTAATTACTATAGATTTTATAGATCTGAAAAAAAATAGGAGTACTACATTTGAACTCATGGGTGCTAAAAACCCTAATGCACCCCCTAGTTGCCTCTCTGCGTGGACACGCGATGATCGCAACCGATTAACGGCTGGGCACGATACATATACAGCGCATAGGATGTTACCGTAGGTAAATAATGCGGCCAAAAGAATCGGTTCAAAAGCGAAACCGATTGCCGGTAACAGAACAAACGAGGTGTGTAAGATAAATCACGTGGACTAAATTTCACTGATCCCGTCGGAAAATTAAGTGCACCTGTCTCGTGACGGACGATCGTGTGATATCGCACAATCGCAATCATGGCTGGATCAAAGGGGGAGCTTGGGGGGCTATAACCCTGGGCCACAATATAGGTATTGCCAAATTTTTTTCATTAAATAAATATGTTAAAAACATAAAATGTTATAATAATTTTTAATAATATATAAATAAACTAAACTTATTTTAATTAATATTTATTAAAAATAACTAAATCTGAAAAAAAAATTAAATTGTTATTTGTAAAAGGGCCTCACTAAATGTAATAGTCACCCTCATATTTTGACCATAATTTGGCCCTTATCGCAACTCATGAGCGCTCAGGATATCAGATAAATTAATAATACGTACTACTTACTTAACAATCATCGCAGAGCATATTTTAACATGCAAAGTACGTGGCATTAATGCCCCCCTCCACCAGTGATAATTGAATGCTACTCATTAGTGGGTGATTGTGCCACTAATCAAAACATTCTCATTACAATCGTAGTGATAAGAGTTGATTTTCCCTATAATTTTCTCTGCAGAAAAACACCACGTCTATGAACTACCATGGTAGACAATTTTTTTGAAGTGCCACCTAGTGAAAATTACTTAAAATATGTTCTGCTTGGGCAGTACTACTGATCCGAAACATTGGTTGAACTTCGTGTTCACTGTAACCGTCGTATGTGTATATCGAATATCGGATTTGGAATACAATTCTGAACCAGGCAGTCGGTGAAAAATTATGTACACAATTTAATGTCTCATCCGGTTGCGCAGGGGTTGTCAACTACCGGTGGCTCGCACCCTCATTTATTATCCGGTCCTTAGAAGTGTTTAATAAAAGGAAATCATGTTTTCATGTTTACGATTAATATTATGTGCACAACATTATGATTGGAAGCAATCGATTAGGTTTTCTTTTTTTTTCTACTCTTGTCGCAAGAATCAAGAAAAAGTTGTTCTTTGACTACGTGTCAGTTCTACTTCGCGTTTCGAGCAACGCGAACATATTTTTACATCGATAGTATTTATAGAAATAAGTCATATTTGTTTTAGTTAATGTATAGTCTTTCGTTTCGTATACGCGTATGTGAATTAAAATAAAAAATTGAATTAAATTAGCTTTTCATAAAACTATAACCGGAATAAAACCTTTTATCAGGGATTTCAATACTGTCGGACGTTGTGCAATCGCTATGAATTGTATACAAATAATATAATGCTGTACTTTATGCGAATAAATTACAAAAAAAGACAACCCTAATATTAATGATATATATTTTTACGTGTCTCGCGTACGCAAAAATTAAGTTTTTAAGGTAAATAAACATTTTTTATTCCGACGCGTCGTAACGATCGACGTGATAAAAATTGTGAATACAGATTTAAACGCATTGAATTGTTGATAAATGTTTCCTGGATTATTACTAAACGATATCAAATGTTTTAAAATCAAAATATAAATAAGACTTCGGTCCAAATTCATTAAATAGTAGGAGTGTAAAGCAATAAGGAGGGAGGGTTAGAGAAGAGTATCGAGAATCAAATATTTTTCCCAGTCAAATCATTCGTTGGATATCACATAATTAAATCAATTGGTAAGCGTCGGGACGAAATTAGGTCCGTTTCACCCGTAAAAACTGTCCGTTTTCAATTCTCTTAATGTACTTAGTCTAATTTATAACTAGATTTAAAATATTTACTTAGCATAGTAAAGATAACATTAATCAGCAGGCGCGGACGTTAATAAGATTTAGATTAATGAAAGGCTTTCGTTTCTATGCATTTAGACGTAACAGAATATTCACTAAAATATCACAAACTCTGTAATTTGAAACTTATACAATCAAACATTTAATTAAAAACATAATCTAAAAACGAATTCATAATAACTTATATTAATTATTAATTAGATTTTGATGGGTAAAGAGTTTTATGAATATATTAATATAAGCTTCTATAATTGACTCCATGATTATAAAAATTAAAAAAATAATAATAATTTTAATATAATATAACCTCACTGAAACTAAAATCAAGTACGGTTTATTTTGATGTATAAAATAATTTGTACCAAAGGAATAACATAAAAAAACATAATTATTGATTTGAACTAACAATAAGTTATTTTAAAACTAACTATTAATTATCATCACGTATATTAGTAATCACGGATTTATCCATTTGTGCAATTAATAAGAACTCATATTATAATAATAGTGAAATAAATTAATAACTTTTCCGAAAAAAAAATTTGAATTTAAGTGATAAGGCTTTTAAAAAATTTAACATATTTTTTTTAATTTTGTCAATCTAAAAATAAATAAACAATTTAAAATGTATATATAATTTATATATAAAGTAAAATTATTTTTTGAGTATATTTTCAATGCATTCATTATTTTGTATAACTAATTAATTCTAATCAAGCATCTACTTTTTGATATTTAAAAATATCAAAAATAAAATAATTTTAGATACAAGCAAATTTCCAAAAATCATTAATTACTATAAGATACTTTATTTGAGCTATAAATTGTTTCTAAAAAAAAAATCAAACTTACATGTACTGATGTAGAACTGCAAACGCTTTTAGAGTCGCTCAGTCTTTGTTAAAACATAAGTGTGTATAACAAATATGGTAATTATTTATTGTAGTGTATAATTTCGTGTACTTAAAACTGTAGTTGTGCTACATATCCGTTCAAAAACCAAATAATGAAATATCGGATTTAACGTGTACACGATACAAAAGATTATTTTGATACTAATATCATTCATGGTTAAATTTTTTTTCGTCGTAACTCTGGCAGAATATATTTTGTATACGTCATGTATGTAATGCGCACTAAATCACAACGTGGGAATATTTAATAATTACATACAACAAAAACATTTAAACCTCGCACATCATGATTAGGTATGGCTATTGTTTTGTTTCGAATTTATGAACGCACAATACTTATAATCTGGTAGTACGATTCAATAAGGTCGTTGAAAATGTATACTCATATAACATTCGTGTATCAGCGATTATCGTTAAGAGAACATCAATATCTCTCCTTTTATTTCCTTTGGGTACGCGGGGTAGTATAATATGAATAATTCTTTGATGAGTATATCTGTACAATCTTTTATCAAAAAAATCTTTTCGTCAATAGCATTCGATCGTCATGGATATTCAGGTAAACTATTTTCGGTTTTTATTTGACGTGAATAATGAATGAAATACGCCAATGGAACGATTTTCCGTCCACGTCGGGACCAAGAAACTAAAGTAGTATGAATATAAGTCATATAGTCGAGGATATTATTAATGGTACGACTTGACAGGGTCTTTTGACTCCTCGTCCGTAACGCAGGTATCCATATAACATATAGTTTAATTCCGTATTTGTAAGTATGGAGTAATATTCCCCGTTTGATTATCTGGACAATTTTGAAAATATTTAATTAAAATTTAACTGCAAAGTGCCTTAATTGTTCATTCAAAAATAAGTATCTTCAATTTGTATTCCTGTGTTTCGATTTATAGTACGATAATATTTTACGTATTTTGCTATTCAGTAGTCTCCGGAAATCTTAGTAGTCAATTTATAGATGTCAATCAACCGAAAAGAACGTAATCCTAGAACGTTAGAGAATTTTTTTCGTTTTACAATTCAAATCGATTTTTCAAAAACTACGCATTTTAGATACCCGTGAAACATGTGCCCGAGACTTGGCTTTCAAACAAGACGCACCGCGTGAAATTTTACATCGTTATTATCAACCAATTGATCACTCACTCCCCCACAACCATCATCATTAATACAATAGTATTATTAAAATATTTTCTCGGTAGACCCCTACGCGTGAATTTATAATTAAAAAGCACCGTTGCCATCGATAATGATCAACCGGAAAATACGCAATGGAATATGATATATAATATAACCGAACGTCGAACACCGTTTGGGGATGAGATGCAGTTCACGCAAGTATATGTATCGGAAAATGCAAGTTCAAAAAGTTAATAAAAGTGCACTGGAGGGAATGCTAATATATAAATCTATCCTCATTGTGGGGAAGATTAAATTATAAATGCCTACAATCTTAGTAGCACCATCTCTTGATACTGTACATTATATACATATTTGTATAAACACATATATACACACACACATACACTCACACTCGTGTGTGTGTGTGTGTGGGTTTGTGTACGCACAAGCTTTCACACACGAACACAGGCGTGTTGATGGGAGGGGCCAGGTGGGCCACTGACCCCCCAGCAGAATTTGCCTCCAACAAAACCGTGCCAGAATAAAAAAAAAGTAATGTGATCTGTACTCATTACTTACCGATAATTTCAGTCCAGTACAGTATAGTAGTAAAATGTACGTATTTTTATTTGAGTTTTAAATGTATTTTTATTATTCATGTCTAAAAAAAAAATATAAGTCTCATAATTTAAAAATTTGTTATGCTCCCTCGGCCACCAAAGTCTGAACACGCCTATGATGATAATTTATTTTGCACTTGGAAAAATCAACAGTTACGAAATTAAAAACATAATAAAAATTACAAGCTGAGCGTTGGTACTAGATGACTGTATACGTTTGAAGAACAGAGCAATTACTATATAAAGAATGTAATGCTACGTAGTACATTACAGGTCATCAAAAACATGACAGTTTACGATTCAGGTCGCAAAGCCGATTTTGTGACATTTTACCAATAATTAATTATTATCATACATTATAATTGATCAATTAAAGAAAAACATACTCGGATCCAGAATTGAAATTATGACTGGTTTTGGGTTATTTAATTAATCACGAACGAAATGCTTTTCAATAATGGTTTACTGAGCAAATACTGATAGTTGGACTGATATATGTGTAATCTGTAGAGTGTAGAAAGTTAATACTCAATAAATAATTATGGCACTATAAGTATCGATCAATATAGATACATTCAGCGAGCGTGTATCACATTAAACTCAATAAATTTTATGTAATCTACATTTATGCATAAACTCGAATATTCGTAAAAGCAGATTTTATTTTGACATGTATATTCTGGCGGTACCGAAAATTTTATCATAACGTCACGAGCGTGTTATGTATTGTATACGTGTGTGCGCGCCGACCGGTGTAGGCCGCAAGTAAATAAATATAACATTAAAATAATATTAAAAAATAAAAATAAAAACAAAAAAAAAATTAAATTAAATAATATAAATATTATAAATTAACCACCGTACGACCGTTATCGGCATCTTAGTGATTCATATATATATTATAGCTCTAACTTTAAGTTTATAGCCCATTGTGTATTTTTGTCTAAAGAAAACATTAAAAATGATATAAAAATAACTGATATTGGATGATGGTTGTTCGACGATGTCGACAGGCGGGAATGTATAAATAAAATGATTAGGTTTTGTTGGTAGATGTAAAAAAAACACATTTTAAACTCAAATGTACTTTACTTTCACCGGTAATTGACGTAATTTACCAAGACCGATGGCTGTGAGTGATAATACATTTCAAATAATACCTACATTGGTTATTTTTCAATAGGTACCATTGAAAAATGATTTATTATTGGTGGGTGTTTCATTTTTTGTTTTAGGTGCTTAATCGAATGAAATGTTAAGTTAATCGAAATGAACAAAATATATCTATATTACAAATTATTTATCTGTACAGTTTCGGTTACCATGACGTTTTGAATCGCATAATATTTCTGCTGCGTTGGAAACAAACTGTTTAGCGTCACAACCGATTCTGCATCGATCGAAGCCACACGAAGTCAATTGTCCTGCGACTTTACGTAAAGTTATTTTCCTATCTTTAATCTCTTATAGCTTCATCTAGGTCAATACACTCAGTACTGCTAACACACATTTGGACACTGATCCAGATTACGCGGATTTCCCTATGAATAATCGTTATTAATTTTCTCATTTTTTTTTTTTTTTTCAGAAGGTTTTCCGTTCATTCACGTTAATTAAAATGAGTGACGATTCGCGACCCGAGAGACGGCAGTTGCATCGTCAACCGGAACGGCGCCGCCGTTTTTGGCTGCGGACCAGCGTTCGGCTGTCGGCCGAGGTACCGGTAGACGACGGTCGGGTGACGATCACCGTGAACACCACGACGGTCGTCGACCGACACCGGTTGCGGTCACCACGTAACCCGGTGCTGCGGCAGTCGATTCGGCCGTGGTACGTACTGCGTCCGACGCCGTACCGCGCCGCCACGGCCACCGTCGAACGAACGTCACCGTCGTCCGGGTACTCGGGACCATTTCCGACAGGTACCGTCGGCAGTAATGTCCGAGGCGGTACAAACGGTACGGTTTCCGCTTTCCGACAATACCCGTTCGAGGACGACGAGTACGGCGAGGTGACGGCGGAATCTTCCGACTCGGACAGCAGCGGGAACGTGGTGGACGGTGACGAATCGGTGGCGCCGTTGTACTTGAACGGCAGCGGCAGCGATACCGAAGTCGACGACGAGGCGATGGCGCACCGTTGGACCTGAGCGCCGTTAGTTATACGATCGAGGTTCGTCCATTTCACGGTGCCCGTCACGAGGACTTCGGATCGCCCGTTTTCTGCACGTTCGACGTCCGCGGCCGGTGTCCGTGGCCGGCCGGTCACGGGTACCCACGGCACCGTGGACGGTCGCAGACGGCGACGATGGTACGCAGCTAACCGCCACCGTACTCGGTAGACGGTTCCGGCAGCTACGTGCCCGCCAAAGTCCACCAACACCGTACCTACGACCACTCGCCGGGCTACGGGTGGGCGCCGCACGTCTTCCCGTACCGACCGGTTCTGCATCCCGGTTTTATGTGCGCCAACTGTCGGTTGATGTCCGACCGTTTTTTTTTTTTTTGTTATTAATAATATTAATAAAATTATAATTATTATCGTTATTACATGTTATATTACTGTGTCTTTCCTTAAAAAAATTGGTCTCTTGAGTATTTTTATGATGGTTGTGATCAATGTCTTAAGGAACTACCAGAGTTAATGTTGTTGATAAAAAAAATTATTGGTCGAAGTGGATAGTCTAAACAATGTTAACTCCAGCAACAACTCAGTCTGTGCATCTTTCAAGTGAAAGTCAAGTCTAGTGTCATAATTTAAAAATTGGTTGTGCCCCCCCGGCCATCAAAGTCTGAACACACTAAAGCACATATGAATATATGTATACGGTAGGTATATCGCTATTGTTACGGTATTGCCGGGGCTAATTATCAACGGTTAATTGCAACGATTGTGTTCTCCTGAGTGTATGATATGATTAATTAAAATGTACATCGAACTCGCAATTTCTCATCCGCTCCCCGCCGTGCCGGATAACCGGTGGTCACGTTTAACACTGTTTTTGCATAATAATCGAGTGTGCCACACTCGGACGCATACACTATGTACAGTAACATCCCAGTGACTCGCCATCATCATCGTGGTACACATGTATACACTTGCAGGACCTGCCGTATTATTATTTTGTAGGACTTTTCTGTATACCACGCTATCGTATGTTACGCCGTAGAACCGTTCAACGACGACCAGACGATTTTTTTCCGCAAGACAAGCAACGCTGTTAGTTAATCAGATTGAATTAAAACCGAAAACCGCAAGAAAACACGATAAACAATAATTACCGCGTAAACATACACGATAAATATGTCAACCAATGACTAATGTACATCGTTACGTGTATAAGAGAAAGACGTATGTGTACTAGTGATGGGAATTATTCGAATATTCGAATTCGAATAGGCAAATCATAAATAATTCGAATATTCAAACGTTCGAATATCAGTATTCGATGCTACAATACAATACGTAACGAAAATTATTCGTTTAAGTTTTCGCGCAACACAAAGCGTTTATTAATAATATTATATGGCTTATGGTGCATAAAGGCCTGCGAGAAGTGGATTCGAAGCCACCGATATTTACTATTTGACAGGACAATTAAAATACAAAAATAATAATTGTGCAAAATACTCGAATATCATTATTAAATTATTATTAATACAGTATAAAATATAAATAGCTATAGCGAGCATCGCTTAGAACGAGATACTGCTTACAACAAGCAAAACGTTGGCTCCCGGCACGACACATATGATTGTATGTTAAAATATACGTCTACGACGAGTATGGGTATTACGAGTTAACTGCTATAACGAGTAAAATAAAGGGAACTACGAATAGGTACCTGCAAGATAAGAACTATTTTCGTATTTAGGTCGATTAATTATTGACATACATTATCTTTACTTGTGTAGATATGGATTACTCATTAATAATAAATAGTATAAAAAGCTTTTCATGGAAAAATGGATAAAACAAATTAAGTATTGTAGCATCGAATACTGATATTCTAATATACATTACATTACTAATGTATACGTATAGAAAAGTAAAAATGTTAACATATTTACTACCCGTTTTTATTTGTAATATGACTTTAAAATATTCTACATCCATATAATATTAAATATTTGGCATCGGTATGTGGAATTTAGTAAAAATTAAAACAATGGTACAGCAACAATTATTACCCTTCCCATGTAGTGAGATACAATGCGAGCACTATAAAATCCGTAGATTTGAATTCGAATTACGTCAACATTTTTTTTTAAAATTATAAATAAAGTAATGGATAATTAATTCTACATTTTTTCTTTTTATAATTATTATAATTATTGGTTTAAAAAAGGTTTTTGTGATAAAAAGAAAACACCGAAAGCTTCTGGTTCAATTTTGGATATAGTTTATACTTAAGGGTAGACAAAATTACAAAACCTTTAATTATTTTCTATGAAACTACAAAAACTATGTAAAACCTTTTAATCAAAGGATCCCATTCAGGCCTATTCAATGTGTAAAGAATTTCTGTTTAAAAAAAAATACAAAAACAATAAATAGTTCACTTATGGTAAATATTCTTGAGGTATTAAATATTATATACCATGTTAAAATATAGTAGCACAGTTAAAATCCATTTTTGTTCTAGTTTTTCGACACTTTTAGTCAAGTTGGACGTCCGAGAAAAAATAAATAAAACCCATTAAGTATTTATATACTCGAGTAAAAGTGTTCATTGTAAAAAGATCTTAGACTTCAAAAAATACACGTTGTAATTCATAATCTCTTTTACAGTTTTGACTATAAATATATCCTCGGTACTTGGAGGTAAATCATAGAATTTTAAGAATAAAGAGTATTCAAACAATATTTCAAAGAAAATTGAATACCTATCACTATATTATTACTATATTTTAGATTAAATATATCATATTATTATAACTCGATCACATCACAAAGCCAGAACGCAATACAATGTAAATATGTAATATGTACGTAATATAAGTTATATTATATAATCAGTTCGATCTAAGCTGTTGTAACATACGGACATGTTATCGTTAGTTTCCGAAGTCAGCGTCGAATATTATTTGTTGTTTTCAGTGTTCTTTAATTAACGTCACGCGATAACGTACTCCATTCAGGCTTATGTCATCCATCTCGGGTGGAACAGGCCAAACGGCCACCTCTAAACCGAAAATAAATGTGAATCACCAAAAGTGTAATAAATCCTCGAGCAAATGGTCCGTTGTCGCCAATAAACGTAAAGCGCAACAGCATTCAAAATTAAACCTAATTTCTCCTAATCTTTAATATATTATTGACAACAAACCACAGCTTGTTTCACTAGGTATAAACTTTCAATTTAACTTAATATCGTCAAATACTAATGATCAAGGTAACGCGTATACTCGTTCTCCTGTTGTCGATAATGATGCAATTAGCTTACTCATTAATGACCTGTCCACCGATATGGAATTGGATAATAATTTCTGTATATCATGCTGACACAAATAACACTACGACGAAAACTCACGACATTCAATGCCCTAACAATGGGATTCTTTCTATTCAAGCGTCATCTTTGGATCAATCAGCTCACTCATATACGCATAATTAAGATACTAACCTAATATTTTTCTCCAATAACTTTAACGGCGTACCTATTATTGTTGAATATATCGGTAATGACAGGAATATTGGAAAACTTCACCCATATAAAGTAGGAAAAATGTTCTAAAAGAAATTTAATGGCATTTAGAAAATTTTACCGATTGGAACCAGAATCAAGATTACCTTTAATTCCATCATCTCTGAAAACACCTGTCTTTTATCTGGAGATCTTCATTCAATGGGCCCGCGCGCAAGCATTCTCTTTACCTTAGTTTACTCATACGGTATTATTCATTTGAACAATACCATCTCCGAAGAGGACTTTTGGGAAGGATTAGAGTCTCCGAACAAAATATTTAACTTCCGCCGTATCTCTTTTACGCAATATAGTGACACTCCTTAGCCAACTAATTTAGTAGAACTTAAATTTATTTCGCCGTTTTGCCGGAAAACCAGACCACCAACCCTCAATATTCCACCTTCTAATCTACTTCCCTTCCTATTTAAGTGTTAAAAAACAAGCTTGGCAAAATAAATGGTCCTCTCTCTCAAATAACTTTGTTTCTTGATATAGACATATTAACCTATTTATATGTATACGTATATATTTTATATACGTTGATTGTTGCCACGTTTTGATTATAATAAAGGTTTTATAATTTAATACCGTCCACTTTTTGTTCTTGATATTTTATATCCGACTCCACTTGAAGCGTGGTCACCCCGACCAATTTTGGATTCGGGACATCGTTTAAACAAAGTGGTTTAAGCCAAATTCGAATGTAAAATCAAAACATAAAAACGAATTGTTATAAAATCATAATATTATTATTATGTAGTATATTATTTTAATACCCTCTCCATTCTACCGTCAATAAATAATAATGTGAGTAAACTAATCATAAATTAAATTTTGTATAATGTATAAAAATAAACTTACTATTGAAATAAATTGGATTCATAGCATTAATATCATAACCTTTTTCGAAACTTTCTACGGAGTTGATTAATTTTCGAAAAAAAAAATTTATTTTGATCCGTTTCTTGTGCAATATTGTCTATCATAATGTTTTCTATTTTTTGAATAATATTACATAAATACGATAAAATATATATATATATATACCTATATGATTGTTTGTAATTAAATGTAAGTTTCAATTAAATTTAGTTTTTACATTATTTAAAATATCATCCAAATACTCATTCAACAAAATTGACTTTAGCATTATTCATTATTTCAGAAGCTACCTAATTTTATTATTAATTGTAATTATAACTTACCGTCATTAAATTCTTTGTTATTTTGGGTAATCATCAACATTTTTTTCGCTCTACTTCCAGAATGTGCCATTATAATTATTGGTATTGTATAATTATTAACTTTTTCAATATCAACACTAATAAATAATTATAATATGAAGCAACATATACAACCGTACATAGAAACAAACACTATTGGACGTATTATCAGTGGTTAAGGCGGAAAATATATACGATGGGATTACATAATTTTTCCCAATAGTAATAAGTCCGCACGTATTATGTTATAAATTGAGAAAATATTTGATTGCCAGAAACATCATACGTCCAAAACTGATAAAATAGTTTTTGAAAAAAATAAAAAGTCTGGACTTATATTTGTACACTTAATAATTAGGTTTAGATTAAAAATTTACTGTAAGTTCTAATAAATTAGGACTTGTTATACGTGCGCACTAAAAAAACCTATCTTGCGCTAAATACTCAAAAATTATAATATAAAAAATACATGTTTATAGTAATATTTGACTTATAATTTTCTACCTAATGGAAAATACGATCCAGATTTACACTTAAAAAACTTAAAAAAAGATTTTGAGAAAAAATGGAGCTACAACTTTTAGCCTCTTAGCCATCGATATTGTCTTCACTATAATTTTATGAACCGTGCAAACCATATAAGATCTGAAAAATATATTATTAAGAAAATTTAAATTTGAGCTAAAATTGATTATATCAAGTCACTATTTATTTATAACTAGTATACTATAGTGTATGATATAACTTAAGATATAAGTAAAATAAATTGAAATATATATAATATGCACTTTTAGTAATATTTGATCTGATACCTATAAATATAGCTATAACTAATTATAATATAAAAGACATATATAATATAATATTATATAATATATATATATATATATAACTATAGCTATAGAATTAAAAAAAAACGTGCAATTTAATGGAATATTTTTTTCTAAAATTAGTACATGTTATAGTATAACTTAATATATAACATTGTTATAAATTTAGCCTGGGATAAAAATTTCATAAATTCATATTATTATTCGTGATTTCAAATCGTATTATCCATTGCACTCGTTTGTTAGTGTACATGCATAGTACATTTCATTACGTATAGAAACTTATTTACAGCTATTTTTCATTTTGTTTTCTGATCAAAAAAATCATTAATTTTAATTTGAGAATTTGTATTGTTATTGTGATGAAATTTATTCGTTTGGTACAGTGACATATTATTAATAATTATTTGGGTAAAAAAATGTAAGCAACTTTAATTTTCTTCAGCTCGTGATATTATATAAAAAAAAAATGAATTTAAAGTGTACCTCTAAAAAATAAATCTAAACAATAGGAGATATCCAATATGAACCAAATCAAAAGTTTTAAACCTTGAATTTTATAGGATGAATAAGCTGTTATATCATTAGGAGTCATGCTAAATGTGGTCCAAACTTAACGCCCAATATCATACTAGTCATCGACGGCAAAATCGTTGTTTTGAAACGGTTCAATTCACTCGTTTGTGTTGCGTGTAAGGCGGAACACCACACCAGGACGATACTATACATGAGATATGCAATGTACAATAATAATTTTATTGCGAACTACACACATCATTTTTAAAGAGCATATTGGTTTCAAATTTAAACAATTCAACTCTGCAATATCATTTACCCGTCATTGTATTTCATCCGTTTTCCTTGTTTTTATTTCTTTATTAATTTCAAAATGCAGCTAACTATTTATTAAACATGGACTAATTGAAACCCTGACATGGTTTATTAATTAAAACTTGTTTCAAGTTTTTCATACATAAAGTTATTTGTTAACCATAAACTTATAGTTTTGTTGTCAAATTTCCTTTAACTAAAACATCATACACCGGAGTCCTTCTCAAACCCGTCTAAATAACAATTAAACTTCATATTATTATCATATATTAACATCAAATGTTATCGAGCTAGTCTAATTTCGTGTTTAAGGATATATCGGTTGTTAATTATTATTTAATTTAACATGAAGTATAATATTATATAATAATATTAATTATTATACTTACAACTTATGTTTTATGTTCGACCATATATTATGCGCTACTTTAAACTGACGTTTATATTTCCAAAGCTAAATTTTGGTGAATTTCAATAACAGTTATTAAGATACAAAATCAATAAAAATGACTTGCATTTTAATATTATTCGTTAAGTATAATTATATACTTATATATGGTTTATTATATTAGCTAATATAAGTAATTTTTTTTAAATAATTTAAAACCCATACAATATATTGAGCAGAAGCAAGAATAAATTAATGATTGTAAAACTCGTAATAATGCTCTATTGAAATATTTATATAGGTACCAGCTTTTTATTTGTCACATTATAGATTTACTTTTAGATAATACAATGATTTACATTAATAAAAATAATAAACAATACGCAAACATTTCTATTACACAACCGAATATATGAAGAAATAAATGAATTTAAATAATAAAATTTAAATATAAATATAAAATCGTTTAGATATAAATCAATTAATATAGTGAAGAATGCGTTTCCATCTTTAATGGTACGGTTAAATGAATCTAAATACGTGGAAAAATTAATAAATAATGAACCATTTCACACATATTCTATTGAAATTAAATCGGTTTATAATTATAATCATACTCGTACTTTATGATTTAATAATATAAACTGATATAATATTTATAATATTATGTTTATTATTGTTGTTTTTAAATGTAATGAACTTTTACAAATAAAGCATTACAACTAACATTATATTATATAATGAATAATTTAACGTTGATTAAGCTTGTGTTATATAACTTCATGATGTAAGTGTCAAAATAAATAATAACCGAAAAAAAAAACAACGTAAACATAATATACTACATTTTATTAAAATATTTACTATTCATTTTGTAATTTTTAAAAATCAAAATTCTAAACTATTTCGTATTGTTTTGAAAAATTAATGTCTCCATGCAATATGTGACAAGTCAAATAATTTCCATCTAAAATATTTCTAGCTACATCTTATTTTGATTAAATAAGTTACTTAATCAAATTTGATTATTATTATGTTCCATCGTTACTGCGTAAAATTGATAATTACTTTTTTAATATTTTTACTGTTATATATTTAATTTTCATAGTTTTATTTTTTTTAATTTTTTTTATTTATTTTATTTTAAAAAAAATTTACAATCTATACATAAAAAAAAAACAATAAGTAAATATGATAAATATTATGAATAACAATGGCATGAATAGCATGATTGGGGAAGAGACCCATTGACAACACCCTCATAATTTGTAATTTGGCAATTTATTAAAATAGGTCACGGAACCAGTTCCTTTTTAAACGTCGTTTTGAGTTTCCAGGTAGGGTGTGAGAAGACGTATTTTTTATAAGATGATTTTTGTGGGAGTCGAGTTTGGAATGGAATCTTTTTTAGTGAATGGTAGCTAGTTCTTTAACGGTTGTGATATTGAGGTCTTTGTAAAGCGAAGCATTACTTATTTACCATGGTACGCCTGTGATAAGTCGAAGAGTGATGTTCTGATGAGCTTGTATTGGACAAATGTTGGAAGGTTTAGTCGGTCCCCAAATTTGAATTCCATAAGACCAGATGGGTCTTATTATTTTTTTGAAAATTAATAATTTTGTTTTGTGGCTTAGTTTGGATTTTAGCAATGGACAAAGTGTGAAGCCTTATGTTTGCTGCTTGTCTTTTTTGTTTTAAATGGGGTTCCCATGTGATGTAATATTATGACAGTGATCTTTTTTTTAACACGTTCACGGCCACCCCTTAATTTGAAAAGTTGTATAAAAAAAAACACAACATAAAATTCATAAAATTAGGTTAGGTTAGGTTAGGTTAGGTTAGATTAATTTAATTTTGATTTATTCCATAAATTGTATATACCATAGATATAATATAATCCATAGATTGTATATAATATCTTTGGAATTATATACAATCTATGGATTTATGTATTATCTTTGAAATTATATACAATCCATGGAGTTATGTATTATATACAGTAATCATTTAGTGTCTAACCAATGCGGACGTTAAATAAAGACGCATCGTTTGGTATCAATTTTGAAATTCTAGGGCGACTTGGGTGGGCTAACTTCACGGTAGGAAAATGGAATTTGCGGGTAAGAGGTGAACTCGCAAATTTTGAGAATGAACTCGCAAATTCTTGCAAATAACTCGCAAAATATTGGTATAGGTTTCAAGTTAATCCGTGAAAAGGGTGGGCCAACTTCACGTACGTCAATTTACAACCAATATTTTCCTTTCCATTTTATCAGACTTAGAACTGTTAACATTACTGTTATAATGTTGGTATGGTTAAAAATATTTATTGTTGTATTTATTTATTATTATTTAAAATTGCATATTTTTATCGGTACTAAGCTGTTGAATTTTTCTTACTTTGTCGATTATTAATATATTCAGTACAACTTATAAGTCTATATAAAAGTAGGTAAAAATTTGAATGTCAATTGCCTCAAAAATTCAATTTGAGTAATTTTTTTAGTTTTTAATTCTTCCATTTTTTTTTTTTTTTTTTTTTTTTTAATATATCCTTTTTTTCAATTGTTATTTTTTCTTGAGCCCAGATTTCGTAATGCTATATAAGTATCGATTTGTATATTTTTTAAAACATCTATAAAATTATAAATATTAAGGTGAGAGGAATTAAATGAACTATTTAATTTTCTATGGAAAGATTCGCAATTGTTAGTCGTGCGTAATGTCAATGATAAATATTCTGACCATATTTCTGGTAGAAAGTCACGTCATTTATGGCAATATAATTATTATTTAACCCACCATGAATAGTAAAAAGTTGATAAAATAATTTTGGGCAATTTTTGAAAGTACCGTCTACAAATATCGTGTTCAAACTGTATAAAGCTTGTGAATTACGAACTGCCGAGAAACCTAATAAATTTTTTTCGTTATTATTAACTAACAAAGAGTCTTCACCTTTAATTGTTTTAAATTCCATATTTTTTAAAGTCTCGTGGATTTTTGTTAATGAAGCTGGTAATTTGGGTAACTTTGATTATCGAGCATTATGTATATTTCTTTTTAAAAAATTATTTATTAAAATTATTTCTTTTTAAAACATCTCCAGAAGTTATATTTTCAATAACATCATTTTTAATTTCAGAATAATTACCCAGCCTTCAATAAAGACATTATGAATGTTAGTTTTACGGATTTTCCGTCAGACGCAACTGATAGACACGACAGAAACACGGGCCGAAACTCACGTATGTTGTTATTGGAACCTTTTTTTTGGGACGCAACTTACATTTATCGAAAGAGAGCATGGTAATGTAAAAAAAAAAAAAGTGATTCAATTAATTATAAATATATTCTTGATTAAAATAAACTGAAACCTTCACAGAAAATAATAAAAAGTAATGACGTTCATAAGTTCGAAAAATGTATGTACCGATAAAACATTAAAACTAAGCGAGTGTAAATGTTTTGTTATTTTGCTCTTCCAATAAAAAAATATCAAAAAGTGCATTTGAAATATACAAAACATAAAGTTAATACCACTAAAATAGTTAAATAATTTACTTGCCTTATTTAAACATGCATAAATTTGAGAAAAATTATGAATAAATGCAAATAACAATTAAACTGCTTTCAACCGATTATCTTCAAAACAATTAATTTTTTTAATTTAACCCAAAGACCTTCTTTGAATAACAAAAAAGAAATGTCTGCACAGTAAACAACCGGAGCTGGTTTTTTATCTACATTGGAACAATCTGTCAAAAGAAATGAACGAAGGCTTTAACAATAATATTGTTATGCTCAACATTTCAAACGAAGATAAATCAAAAAACTTTGACGATTATTGATTTTTCAATAAATTAGAATCGTATCAGAATACTAATTCTAACACTACAGTTGTTAATGTAATTTGACTGATTATCATAGGGTTGTTAGAGTGGACTTGCAGAGGATATAGATACATTTGAATATTTTCTATAATAGATTTTTAATACTTCACATGAAATCCCAAAACAATTAATCATAATATTATATCAGCATCTTTAGTCATATAGAATATTTGGTAATTCTTTAACTTTAATTAAATAAAGATATATTTTTAAATATTCCAGGAATAAACTTATTAATTTTTCAGCTCAATCACGAACACGAAACAATGGCTGAAAAAAGACATACACATATCACATGTTGTAAATTACTATCATAGTATTACACATGTAGTTGTTAGCCACGGTATGTTTCTGTTTCGTTTTTCATGTGACATGGTTTTATTTCAATAACTACATAAGTCGAATTTGACGTTATATTAGTATATTTATAACAAAAGGAAAACAGTTTCAAGTTTTCGTCTTCTATTAAGTAATTTTTAAATATTTACATCGTTATTTTTTATCGCCTAGGTAATATAATTTAATTTTAACTTATTTATTCTGCTGAATAACATCACATATCATTACTTGCCACCACACATTTATGTAATAACAATTCGGACTGAACTTTCTCTCTGAATGGAATAAATGCGCAACTCCCGTTTAGAAAAAACATAATAATATTATTTATTCCACAAAATGATAAAATATATATCATAACCACCATATATTAACCATAATACATATTGTACCACCACATATTTCACCATCATATTCCACCAAAACGGAAATTTTATTGCTATACGGAAAATGAATACTGGATATAATTAATATTTGCTCACATACCTATGGCTTCAAGAAAAAAAAAAGTACAGATTATGAGTACATCGTAAAAAAATTGAAGGACGGTTTGCTTTAGTACGCGTCTTTAAAATAGTTTGCCAATGTAATGTTAAATCGAGTAAAAGCTTCAATGAGTAAAATACTCAACTATAGTTGATAAGTATGGATCGCTACTATCAATATAAATATCGCTACTAACCACTCAAAGGTATTAAATTTGTACAATTGACGTTTGTAATGTCGTAAGCATATATATATATATAGAGAGAGAGAAAGAGAGAGAGAGAGAGGAACAGTGAGAAAGAAAGCGCGTGAGGAATGATGGAACCTACTGATTAAGTAATCAACCGTTCGATCGCCGCTACCTTTGAACTACTCGAAATAGAATACGAACTCTGCAACTATTGCCATTATTATTTTTTTTTTTTAGAATTAATACTAAAATCGAAGGTCAGCCGTGAAGTTTTGACGTAAATGCGCGCGACGTTCGTATGTAAATAATAATACCGTGTGTGTGGATAGAAACGATCACGCCATCAATCATGATGTATCAGCATAATAAATGTGTCCCAGTGACGGCTACATATACTGATTCCAGGCGTGGAAGTACGTGCATGCTTGTACGTGTGGGCGTGTGTGAACATATACCTGTGCTCGCTGTGTACACAAAGACGTTATTAAACCATCCTTGCAAAAATATCAGTGGAAGTCTTCGAATGTAAGTAAAAGCAAATGAGCGAGAAAAAAAATCTTGTCAAACGTCTTAGGAAGTTTTATTATACACTTATTTGATTTTTCACTCGAGCATGCACAGTGAACGAAACAAAGAGTTGGTTGCAGGAGTAGTAGTGGCAGTAGCAGCAGTAATAGTCATGCAGCATCAGTAGCAGCACTGATAGTAGTAGTAATAACGGAAAAGAAAATGGAATGTTAGGACGAAACACCTTATTCTTTCGTTTTCTCCCGTTTTGTTTTCTGGCTGAAAATAGAGGCATACCTACATTTTCGTTCACTTCGACAACTGTTTTCTGAATAGGATTTATGATGTATTCAGCTCAATAGTTCTTATCGGAATCCGATGTGTTTCCTATTTTATCTGCCGCACGTGTCCCGAAATTTTAATTTCACACACATTATTTACAAAACTAATTAAAGAATTCGTCGTGAAATCAATTTCTCTTCTTATAAACAGTAAATGTATAATATAGAAGAATAGTTTTCTTGTTATACCACCGTCGAGCATTTTTTTCTTTATTTTAAATAAATAATAACCAATATTAATAATTTAATTAGATGTTTTCGTTCAACATTTTCGCTTGTAAAAATTTGTTAGCTTTCATAAATATTATATAATCTTCGGAACTAAATATATAATTAAATCGTATTTTATTAATAACAGTTTTAAAGAATTTCTAAAAAGAAAATTATAGTAATTATGTAATACGCGATCAAGTAGAACATTTTGCGACACGGATATTATATTGTTACATCTTATAAATACTATCCACAACTAAAATACAATAATTAATTTAACATAAAATACGTACAAACATATGCGTATAATCATATGGTGTACGAAATCCAATGCTGATAATATATAAATGGAATTATCACGACAACCATTGAATTTATACCGGAACTGTTTTGTGTCCGGGATAGAAATAAATAGTGACAGGGCAACGATAAAACAAAACTGATATAAATAATATTGGAATACGCAAGTTTATTTTAAACACAGCCTAGTGTTTAATGACATCGGTGGTGAATATTAATATGGCAGTAATAAAATACATTAATTAATCAGTACGTCTCAACTAAAATACTGGCGTAGAACACAATAACACAATTGGTTCGGGATTATTTTTTTATCGTCATATATAAGAATAATATGCAATAACAGATCATTAAAAATTACCAAATTATCAAACAATATGAAAACAAAATACATAGTTCATTAGAAAAAATGTACTACTGATGATTTACAAATAAGTTAATTAACAGTAAAACAATGTTACAAACCATGGAACGTGTTTGGAAAACTGAATAACCTATAAAATAATAACAATGCGGTAAACGTAAAAAAAACCAAACCGTATTAGTATACATACGTGTCCGAATATTATCAAGTATACAGTGGATTCAATGCAACCCCTGCGTATTGGAACCGATTCAATTTTACTAGAATATTATTATTAAATAATCATCTTTTTGACATTACACGCATCATCATTACATTTCTATAAGCATTTCATGACATTGAAACTTGAATAATATATAAATTATAATTGTATTTTAATTTTAAGCTATGATAATTCAATTTTAAATTCTGCTAATACTATTATTATTATTTATTAATTTGAAATCAATTAAACGGCAATTAACGGTCAACGCTTGCATGAATATAATTGTAAGTTTGGATGCAGCATTAATATTATAATAACCAGCGTCAGCGACGTCCGAGATCGCGGATTAAAACCATAATAAAGTAAAATGAATAATTCAAACGCCATCTAGAAAAAATAATGTTGTGTTCTCGGTACATGTGAAGATGGAGCGTTTGTTGGCCGTTCCGTTCTGCGTTAGCCTTGGTATCGGCAGAGGCAGACGAGCGTGATCAAAAAATCCGTAAGCCTCGTAAGCTAAAACCTCATTCTGTACTTTCACCCTCGACCCCTGATGACGCTTGTACAAATAACATATAGAAGTAAACCACCCTTGCAAGCTGCCGGCACTGCCAAATGCACGAAATGGCACGGAAAAAATGGCTTTATCAATAAGTTAAAATATCTCCTGAGCCCCGCTAAAAACAATTTTTATAAGAAAATAAAAAATTACTTCGAAGATTTGATAATATTTCCTATTTTGAGATATTTCGAATCATACAATAAAAATCTAATTACATCGACAAGTACCTTGTTTGCGCATTATTTGTACAGTTTAAAATTGTACATCCATTTCATTTATCGCCTACCGTATTTAAAAGTAAACCATCAGTTATTAATCTTATCTTTTTTTTTTTTAACTAATAAAATTAAAACATAAATTACTTATAAATAATATTATTTAATTTTTTATCGACATATAGAAATAAAAATTGGTACCCCCAATCTTATAATACATTAATTGCTTATTATTTTTACAATGTACTCTTTGATTTTAAAAAAGTAAATTATATAAAGAAATAAACAGAAAAAAAATACTCACAAATAATACATTTTCGACTTTCGGATAAACATTTTTGTGAAATTGACATAAAAATTAAAATTACGTGCTCCTTTTCAATTTACTTTCAATTTACTAAAACTATTTTTTGGTATTTAAATGTTAATTGTGATACCCCACGCAAACAAAACAATATCGAACGAGTTTTCAAAAGTGTACGTTTATTTTATATGACGTGTGAGGGCGTAATATTCTAAAATGCTCATTCATCGTAGGTGATAAATTCGTGACTATCGTTTTTCTTACACCAATTATGCATTGAATTGGCATATACACACAAAACGTAAACACTTCATCAACGTTGTTATCTAACATAGAAATTTCGGTAAATAAAATACTACGAGTATACGGACTAGCATTATAAAAATAAAAAATTTTAATTCACCAACGTCAATCGAGGCTTTTATATGATTAAAACGGAACCCATATGCATGCGGGTATTGTGCTCAATAATCTGTATGATAGTTAATTATTGAATATATGCGATTATGAATATTAATGAACTGCATGAAAAAGAATCGTCTTTCCAATCTAATATTACTAGAGGCACTTACGTCTCGCACTTGAATTATTAGTTTTCCCGTTTTGGAGAGCAAAGCTTAGGGCGCGCACGAGTTCGTTTAGTCAACACATCCTTGTAATTTCTGTACACAACGTTTCCATACAAATAGACGATAGGTGGTCAAGTGTTTACTTTCATTTTCTATTTAACTATTTATTTTTTATTTTTCATTTATTTTTCATCGCATAAAATAAAAATCAATATCCGTTGTACGAAAGATTCAGTCCAACGAACAATTACTATTGTCTTACAAATAATATAAGTTGTGTTTGTAAATTTGCAATTTTAACAACGTGATCAAAAATCTGTTTGAATTTAATTACTCAAATTTACATTTTACAATACAGTCGACTAACTAACCTATCCTGTTAAAGTAATATTCATTGTTGATTAGTTTATTCATTTATTTTTTGAATATTATTATAAAATGGTAAAATCGTTTACTCAATATTATTTTCTATGAACTATGGTATATTTCTATTCTACTTTGACATTTATTATTAAATGCAATCACAGTAATAAAATGATTAAAATATTTTGTTGTACGTCAAACATTATTATTTAGTACAACTATAATTATAGAAACTTATTATTTCAAATTTTGATCAAATAAATTAATTAATAATTTTTAGCGCCTGGTTATCTTTATCTATACTGACATTGTACAAAAACTCAACCCCGTGCCCCATTTCAGAACGGCTATCGTTTACAATAGGATAAATATATAATTAATCTTGAAATAAAAACTATGTTATTCTTTGAACGTAGCGGTGTTTTTTGTAAATTGTTTCTATTTCTTTTTCTTATCACACGCGTAATAAAGCATAAACCCGTTTCTCCATTATTTGACATAAGTAAAGTACAATCGTAATCACACGGATGACTGTATTTTCCGTCGAAGCGGATTCCCCAAAGAAATCGAAATCTGGAAGTCCACTTAAATGATACAAAAGAAAAACACGGATCAGCTTAACCGTTAAATGCCACCATATAATATATGTACTTACTTTGTATCCGCTGCACGACGGCGTTGATGATTTCTGATGATAAGATGGCACAAGGATGTCATTTATTGTATTCTTAGAAACGCAACTAAAGTCGTATTGGTATACTGAAAGACGGCATTGGTGTTTTGCAACCGCCGTAGAAAAAATAAAGGGACGATAATTGGAACCCTCTAAAAACACAACACTAATACAAAAATATAACTATATCTGACAACTGCGTTTTAATAAAATTACTATTATCATGTCTTAATAGATTAAAACGATTCTAAAATCTGATTTTTTTTCCGCTTGTTTTTAAACAAAATAATTATAAATATTAGACAAAATCTACACATAATAATAAAGGATTCGAATTAAAATTAAAATTTATTAAACCTTAATTTATTTACGTCTGCGTGATGTTCTTGCGCTGAACTAGTCGCTTTTTATTCAAATCTTTATTCACTTAAAACCAAGTTGTTTGTTCATTTAAGTGACTTAGGTCGTATTGTTTTCGAATCAGGGTAAAATATATTTCACATAATTCGATAAATTATTAGAAAATTTTTATATAAACCAGACATGGCGCACGATTTTTTTACATTTATCTTAAAATAGCAATTTTAAATAATGTTGGCGATGAAAATCATGAATTTTAAAGTTTTCTTTATTTTTTTTTTTTTTTTTAATTACTTTCTTGATCTATGAAAAATAACCAAATCGGATAAAAAAAAATTTTAAAATAAATACGCTAAAATATTATTTATAATTAAAATTGTAATACATTCTATTCTATAAATATATAGTAAAATACTGAATTAATATGAATCGAATCCAAATTACAATACTTACAGTATTAATTGAATGAATTTAATTTAAAAAGAATCACATCGTAAAAAAATACAACGTTCTTTTTTGAGAAAAAAACCTTAAGTCACCAAAATATACTATCAATAATTCAGAAAATTCGTTGGAAATCTAGATCTTAAAGAATTCACTTATTTCAAAGCTTCAAAAGGTACACATCGTATATAATATCCTTTTAATATTAATATACGAGTATGCCTGGATGCCAAAATAAAACTGAAGTTTCCTTCAGAGAACTTAAGAGATGGATTTCAATCATTTAAGAAGTTCATTTTCATTAGAAGTATTGAATACGGTTCAGATTATTTACTTGTTCTTAACATTTTACAAAACATTTTGATATATAGATATTAATAATATTAAAATAGTTAAGTAGAAAATATAAATCAATAGTGATTCCTACAAATCGGTTCGCTCACTTTCAATTAATTTTATTTCATGTCCATTATTTAGGAATAAATTTACAAAATATATAAACTAAAAAAATTCTGGTTGTAGATTGTCTTATAAATGTTTCTTCTTTATTAGTAACCTGTTATTTTTACAATATTTCAATCACAATTGTTATGATTTTTTAACAAATTAAAATCATATGTGTACGATTTAAGATTTAGAGAAAATATCTATGAAACTGACTGTTTTACCCGTACTAAAAATATTATAAAAAAAATCAATTGAAAAGAGAATTTAAAGTAAGTTATTGATAAACGGACATATTTTTTTTATTAAACTATCAAGTTTAGTAATCATTATTAATGAATTCATTTTTATGTGACATATTTAAAAGCCATGCATATTTTCTTTTGATAGAATAATAAAATATTGAAACAACCCATCGTAATCCTAATATAAATCTAACTTGTTTTTCACTCGGAATCTGAAATCAAAAGTATCAAATTCTGTGTACACGAAAAATATACAGACGAGGATTTTATTTAAAAATCCAAGTCAACCACAAACCGATGTTTGATCAAAAAATTAATGAGTAATTTTATATGACAATCTAATTTATAACCTTATATATTACCACTTAACAAAATATTTTGTCAGTTTAATTTAAATTGTATTAGACTATATTTTAATATTTCTTCCTCTTCTCTTTCACTTCTCTCCCAACTATCTGAGGTCGACCACCCTAGTCCTAAACCCAGGGGCGGACTGAGAGTACTTTGGCCCGGGTGGAGAAGATTTGAGCGGCCCACATTTTTTTTTTGTACGATAAAAAAATTTGCAGCTCGCTATGCTCGCTCATCATAGGCTAAAATCTCCTAAAAGGGTGTTTAGGACCGCCAATATATTCTAGAAATAAATAATACTTATCATCATTCATAATATTATATTATATCGTTTTTAATACTTATATAATAAGTAATATCATAAAAGATTTTATCGTTTTTAGTACTTAAAATCTTTTATGTCTATATTTAAATATTACTGAGACAACAATTTATCAGGTACTTATTTTTCAGATAACTAATGATATAGTCATCATTGTGCATTTGTGCTGTTTCGACCTATTATTATGTAATACAATTATTGATTATATTATGTACCTATTATTATTTTATAAGTAAATTTTTATTTAATATTAATATATAATATATTTATTTATGGTTGATATTTTTTTCCTTATTAACTTATTATTATTATTATCCTTATTCCTTATTATTTAACTTATCAAGTTAAATTTATGAATTGTTAATTTTAAATTTTTAACTTATCAATCTAGAGTTCCCTTAACTTAATTCAAGTTAATTATTTTCATTAACTTGCCTCCCCCTTTGATTTTTACCGGTACTCGATGTCATATTGAAATTTTAATTCGGCCAATAATTGGAACCCAGTTAATATTAAATTCCCTATCCGGAACATATCTTATCAATTTAAACGAGATAGTACATTTTTTTAAATATTAAATTATAAATCCATATTGTACGTAAGCCTAATTAAATTCCTATACCTTAAAAAGTTTTTAATTTCGATTATAATTATAAATACAATGAGTGTAACGTAAAATTAAAATATTCGTACAATAAAAATATTAGGTTTTATAATTGAATCATTCTTTATGGTTCATAATTCGGATACAATTGGATGAAAACCCTGTAAAATACATTAATCTAAATTATTAAATAAACTTTTGTTGCTTCATTTTACTAAAAACTAATTTAATTCACTAAATACAAACTTTTTATAGTTAAACTCTAATGTTCCAACTAATTTCACAAAAACTCATACAAATTTATTCTGATACTTCCATGTAAAAAAACATGTTATAATTAGTGTATAACATTTCTTATAAATAAGATTATTTTGTTAGAAAAAAAAAATGTGTGTGCGTACATATAAGATACTGTATTGGAATATATTATTATGTATACCAATTAACTGATTTATTATAAAGAAAAAAACTGAGTAAAATGTTCTTTGATCTATTAATTGGCTGAGTCCGCGTTCTGCCCCGTCTATTTTCAACGTAATTTTTCGATTAACCTTAGATAAGTCATTTATTTTGTGTGCTATTTAATATTCATTGATGTTTCGAGTTGATTTTCTCAAAGAATACTTTTCATACAAATACTATTGCAAAGCCAATGAAAAAAGCTTTATACAATCACATTCTACAATATTAATACTGCCCTATCCCTATCCATTTCATAAAATAACCTCATACCGTGAATCTATTAATTGCACTCGTCATACGGTCACTTGACGGTAACATGTAAATTATTTATTAAATATTATAGTTCATTCTTCCGGAATAAACAACCGAATGTTATACTGTAAAAAAAGATCCTACGACATTAATGTACCTAAATTACCTATACATAACGCCGTACAATCGTTATTGGCTTTTATATAAAAATAATATTATATCAATGATCAATATTCAATAATATACAGTCGTGTAAAATATAACATCCTTGATACTACACACGAAATCGAATTTCCCACTTTTATATTATAAATCCAAAAAAATACATTCATAATACATAAAATTGATATATATATAATTGTATAATAAAAAAAAAAACTGTATCATTTAAACTTTTATATTTATAATTTTAGGTAAATAATTTAAAACATATTAAACCAATTGTATAATTCATCATTTACATTATATTTAAAATATATGCTGTCCGTTTTACATTTTTGATTTCATAACATTTTTAAAATTAAACAATCAAATCAATCTTATTACTAAATTTAAATTTAAAAGGATTTTTTTTATTAATAGAACCAACTTACTTTTAGACCCCGGATTTTGTTCCATCATATTTTACAACATATGACTTAAAATCTTACTACAATATTATCAATATGATATTCATGCATTCATTTCCCAAAGTTTTCAAAATATTTATTAAATATTCATTATTTTTATTATTTGGTATATTTTGTGACAAAAAAACGACCAGTGTATTCAATATAACTCTACTTAGAATAGTTTTTAGAAATAAGTTAAATCTTCATTACTCCTAAACTTATAATAACAGTACATTATTGGCTCACACCCAGAGACTTATTAAGGGGGTTAGGGCTAGATGGGTGGTCACCATGGATGGCATTTGTGTTTGAATTTCTATTTAACATTTTTCATTATTTTGCTTAATTTTCTTTTTTAAAAAAAGCATTACAGTAAATATTTAACATAATTTAAAGAAAAATTACCAAAACCAATTATGAATATGTCTTACATTTAAAACTGAAGTATTTGAAAACAAATATCTTTATGTATAATAAATATTATTCTGAGAATATATTTATATTGGCTCGTATCAAACTGGTATTCAGAGCGATCATTTAATTTTAATTTAAAACAAATCAAAAGTTACTTGCGGTTGAGAATGATCGATAAACGACTAAGCATTAACGATATATTAAATATTATTAAATATTGAATCAGTCATCACAATAGCTTAGAGTATGATGAAATTATCGTTGAGTATAGTTACTCTAAAGCACTCAAAAAAATACCTAATTTAAATTGTAAACGTTTATTACTTTGTAATTAATAGATAATAAATAAACATACATGATATTTGTGACTAATTTATTAAGATAATATAATGTGCCAGAAAGAATAACTATAACGTCGATAATGTACAGGTGGTTATTTTGGGTAGTCACCGAAAAGTGAGCTTTGATTAACTCTGTAGGTGGAAAAATGCTTTTAATTTTTCTGATGAGGTGGGGAACATTAACACTTGGCCGCCTGATTCGTCGCTGCTCACGTCTATTCTAAATAAATATAATAAACGGTCCCTATATTCTATGTGTTCCTTTTAATAATTTATACCATATTAACAGAAATATTTATGGTTTATTAATATCTTTTTTTATTAATACTAAATAGAATAATTATTTCTTGAGCCTTTTTATTTATTTATTCAATTTAATTATGAAAGTTAAAAAATATGATATTACATATATTTTTTTGTTATTTCTTCATACTAATTAATTAGCGTATAATATACAAATATATAATTGTGATAAGAAATCAATTTTGATATTTTTACATCGTGACAATAGTCTCATTTGCTAGTAGGTTCGTAGTTTGGTCCTTTATACTTGTATGTCCACAAAAGTTTGAATGATGGGCTAAATAAACTTTATGTAACCTGTCATGGTGATAGGATCTATTTGTGTACGTAATAAGTTCAGCAACGAATAGTTAAAAATTCAAATACACATATTGTAACAAATTGATATGTGTATCGTTTTTATTTAAAAAAAATATATTTTATACAATTATAATGCTTAAAATTAACGAGGAAGCTATTAGAGTTTCAACTAAATGTTTTTTATTAATACATCTTTCGATAAAATCCAAATACTTTAATCGCTTGAAGCTTCGAAGTATTCAATGATTTGAACTTACTGCGGAACCCAATAAATTTACTTTTATGTAGTTCAAAATAAATTATAAATCAATTATTTTCGAAAATGTATATTTTAAAACTAAGTGTGTGCATTTAGAAAGTTAACCCAGTATCATTCAGAAAATCGTATATTTCTGTGATTAATATTCAACTGCTTTATCAGTAAGTATGCTATGCATAGCTAATATATTATATTTATCTAATACGCATCAATATTATAGTTATTTAAAAATTAATTAGGTCTTAGCATTTTTAATCAAATTAAAAAAGTATGATATCATAAAAACTTGATACTGTTTAATAAAATAATTATAAAAGTTAATAATACAATACTATTAAAAATATAAAAAATTATTAAAAATATTAAAATATGGATACTATCATACATAATAAAACTATAATATTGGCCATCATTTTTTTATTTTGTAGATAGCGAAAACGTCTTCAACAAATCCTAAGATGGATGAAAATTTTTCTCTGACATCAATGTTTAATAGTATAAATGCGAAATACGTTTATTATTTTTGCCCTTTTCAGATTCAGATATACGAGGTACTGTATTTTATAGATATTTATTTTTTCTTTTATTGTATAAAAAAACTACATGTACACGAAACATTATCTTATAGACTTTCGAGTTATTTAAACCCTAGATTGTTATTTAAAATTCAATCAGAAAATATTTTACCGACATTTTTTATATATACACCTAAGAGTATTCAATATTGAAGGACGAACGATTTACTAACCATAAAACGGTAGCATGATGGAAAGGTGAAAATGACATGGTAAAAAAATGTATAAAAAAAAAATAAAGAAGACGATTTTTCGCTGCTGTGCTTCTTCTCGTTTAAATTCTTGATAACATTTAAATATGAGTGAATATCCATACATGTATGTGTTTGCGGTGCGCCAACAACGGTATAAAAACAAAACGAAAAAAAGTCATTCGATGTAAGTATATTTTAGAAATGTGGGGATAGGAAAGGAAAACAAAAATTATACCAAGCCTTTTCGCGCGTTAATCGAAATCCGCAGTTGGACATTCATCACTATCAACGTAGGCACATATTATTATAATTCGTTCGCTCGTTTGTCCGTCCGTCCGTTCGACTGCACGGAATGCGTTTACATGCGACGACACCGGTTTATTAATTTCACCAGTTGACCTTCGCGGACGTACAGCAAGATTGCGTAACGAGGATACGACTTGAGGAACAAACGGGATTTGGCGAAATGGAAAGGGGGGGGAACGAAGTAAATGTTTTCCGAGACCGTTCGATCATGAAGGGCAAGCGGTGGTCAAAGAAACGAAAACGGTCGGCCATGGCGGTACACGTGGACCGCAATAATCCTCGGAGCCCGCAAATTTAGATGGCCTCGTGTATCCGTCCCACCGTCGTCCGATCTCTAAATACGTTTCTCAGACCTTTCCACGCGTCCTTTCCGATCCCGTTACGGTCCCTTCCACCCCGTCGCGCTAACCCGTCCGCCGTTGACGCTGCCACCGGATTTCACGGCGTACCACCGACAGCTCGAGGAGGACGACGGACTGCTAATTGTTCGTTCATTAGAGACCCAATTACTACGCGTTTTATGTACCTAAGTAAACGCGGACCATCAGCACTGGAATGGAAATCTCTGGAAGTCGGTTCTCTCGTCCTTCCGCATCCGGTTGAGCAAAATTACACTACTACAGTGAAATTCTTCCGCATTTATGGTGAACCCATACATTTCATTCGTTTTATTCTTTTACTTAATACTATTGTATAGCATAACAGTGAATGTTAGTGCCGGTCGCGTAAGAATAATTTTTAAATCGTATTTCTCTCTCTCTCACTCTCTCTATGATTTTAAACTTTTTCGTTTAAACACACAACATCGTAGTTTTTACTGCGAATTGTGCATTTTTAACGTATCAGTTATCGTGTCAACGGACTGCCAAAAAACACCCCTAGAGACCGCGAGACATGCGTGCGTACATAAAATAACGTTAGTAACCGACGGAAAATGAAATATTCAAATAAAATATAATACAATAAAGTGTAAAATATAATATGTGCATGTTAAAAATTATTTAACATTTCTTTGCGAAAAAGTATGATTAGAAATATTATATTAACAATAATATTATAAAAAGCATTCATTTTTTTTTCAACTACTCGTATCTGCGTATGAATATCCAATTTTAACTACCGCATTTGACTTACGTTGAAAATATTTGGAAATATTTCATCTAAAATGTATTGAAAAACTGTTTCATATCTAAGTAACAATTAATAATGTAAAAATTATAATAATAATAATGTATTTATTATTTATAATAATAAATAATCTTACAATAATGTAATATAACATAACTATGTCATATCTAAGTAGATAAATACAATATCATACTTAAAATGTGTTATACGTCTGCGATTTGAGTGACACATACGAAAATAAATATTAAAATATTAAAAAAATACATCACATACAATTTTAAGTTACATAAGGTTATAAAAATAATTAAAACTTAAAATTCAATTTACTAAAATCATAAAATGTATAAGCATTAATTTGATTGAAACACTAATTAGGAAAATAAAATCGTATTCATTTGTTATTGAGAACATATTTAGTAAGCATACTAAACTACAATAAAAATTCATTATAACAAAACTTTTTACAACAAAAAACACTTTAAAATGTAAACATTACATAAAAATTGTTTGGTTTTCTTTATGGTCCATCGGTTAATTTATTCTCTGTAACGTACTAGTCACTCTCAATAACGAAACAATATTTTATATTTCATAATACAATTTACGTCTTATCGTATAATAAATTATAAAAATCATAATACTAAGTATTCAACAAGTACTTGGTGTGGTTAAATTATTATAAAAATACTTATTGTTTCATGAATATTATCCAAAATTATCCCAAAATATGGGACAAATTCATAGAAAAATACAAAAGAAATATTGACAGAGTAAACAAGTTCAAACAAAGATGACAGACTATTTTAAATAATTATATAAAATATAATATAATTTAATAAAATATAATAATAAATATAAAAAATATGTAATCAACTATTCATGTAATATAAAGATAATGATAAATAAAAATACACAGGTACCTAACCGTTTATGGACCGGTCCGTAAGGTTCAGTCTGTATTAGCCTAGACTAGGGTGACCAGTTTTACAAAAATAAAAAAAAACGGGACAAGCATTTTTTGGTTTAAATACTCAATAAAAACATACACATTTTTTTATAAAATTTTATATTTTATAGTTACAATTAAAATATTTTTTAACTACCTTGTTTAATATTTTGATAAAAAAAACTTGTTTACACTTATTGGGTTGATGACGATTGCTCATCATGTTCTTTATTATCTATTGCAGTGCCGTTACTGTACTTTTGCGATGAACTGATTGCGTTTAATAATTTTGGTTGTTTTAACAAAAAATCATAAAAATCATTACACGAATATTTTTTGAAATGATTTTTCAGAATTAAAATTGATTTGATGGTAGGAACGAGAAAGCGATTTTTTTCGTCCGTCCATAACACATTAGTGATAGAAAATACTCTTTCAATTGCAGCATTTGTTCCAGGCATTGCTAGAGAATATTCAACAATCTTCCAAAAATTATTTATCGATATTCTTTTACTATTTAAAATTGTATAGATGGCACACCATCTTTCTTCAACACGAACATAATTATTCTGCCATTCTTTTAAATTTTCATTTATAACATTAACTACATGATTATATTCATCAAAAAGAATATCTTCATCCACATTCCAACCGGTTTGTTTTTTATTATTTTTCAAAATAAATGTTAAACTTTTTTGAATATCATTCCATGTTGGATAATTTATCAGTTGAGTCCAATGAAATATTTTTAGTTCTTCAAATGAATTTCCCCACTTTTCAATGTACAACAAAAATGTGTCATAAAACTGGTTAGTTTGCTTTATAAATTGTTTTTTTGTGTATTTATTTTTTGTTTCTAGTTCTAAAAGCATCGAATTTAAACTAGAAGTTAAAAAGTTTTGTGTTTTTCTATTTTTTATTTTTCCACATAATATTTCTAATTCTTCTGATACTTCGCATGCAGATATGTTGTCCCCTTCTATTCTTTTTATAGTGTCACAAACGACTTTTAATTGACTTTGTATAAAATGAAACCATATTATTGCAACGAGGTCACTAAAAAATAATTTTAAAATGGTTGGGCATTTATCCTGAGTGTCAAAGTACAATTTTAAAGCTGTATACATTTCAATAATTCTGGAGACTGCTGGTTGTAAGGATAACCATCTTGTCTTTATACTTTCAAGTACGTTTTTGTACTGTGTATTTGTAAAATCACAAAATTCTTTTAATGCTTCCACTCTCACAGTATAAATATAAAAGTATTGAAATATTTTATTAACGATACATTCAATATCAATAGTTAAGATATCTGTACTAGTTTGCATAGCATTGTGCAGAATATGAGCTGCACAACCAATTCCCGAAATGTTAGTCTTCAAATTATTATTCAAAATCGTAAATACATTTTTTTCCCCTCCTTGCAGCAGCACCAAAATTGGTATTACAGTTGTCACCGGTAAATGCAATAATTTTGTGAGATAATTTATTTTTTGTTAAAATTTCCATAATATAAGATGACAAAATATCTGAAGTTTCTCCTTTCAAAATTTGTGAATTCTTACACTTTTATTTGAACTTCCGTTTTAGGATCAAAATATCGAATAAGAATGGGAACAATTTTTAAATTCTTCTGATTTGAAGTGTCAATCATAATTGTCGCAAGATTAACAGCCTTTAGTTCGTCTATTATTTGATCCATTGCAAAAGGAGCCTATACATTTAGAATAATTGATTCACACTTGGTACGCGCACAAGAAAACTTTTTTTCTTGTAACTTTTTTATTAAAGTAGTAGTACAATCCATTGACCTAAAAGAATGGTTGTGTACTATAGTGTGAAATGCAAACATTCCTTCTTCTGCTGCAATTTTTAACCCTTCACTAGTTAAGTCAGCTGGTCCTTGTTTAATAAAATATGACGTTACCTTGTCACTTTCTGAAACACTAGATAAGGCCGACATATGTTTTTTCTTTTCTCTATGCTGTTTGATATCAGAACGTCCTCCATGTTCGATTGAAAATATTCCCTTGCACACCGTACAAAACACTTTTCCAATTTCTTCACAATTTTTTAGGAAAATAAATTCAAACTGTAAAGATACAGTGAACGTACATCTCCTCTTTGGCATTTAAAAAAAAAAAAAAAAAAAATAATAATGCACCAACTCCAAAAATTTAAAGAAAAAAAGACGATACGTAGTGGCTATAATCAACACAATCGCTTTACTGTTCGTACGTTACTATTCGACATAATATATATATATATTATATTGTTGTTCGTCTTTTTGATTATAATCATCGATTATAAATAGTATTATATATTTTAGTTCGTAATGCATATGCTATACGACATAGAGTGGTAACTTGTGTATCGCGTGTTGCGTGCGTAAGTGATTCGCAGAAACTATCGGTTATCGTTATCACATGCAACAATCCGCGATAGATTCATAGAATTAATATTATACATTATTACCTAATGGCTAATTCAACTACTTCTATGGTAGATTGGTACAATTAGATTATCTTATTACTATTTGTATTGCTCGTCGGTATCGCCACTCGACGTTCGTTCCACGGAAATTTTAATCTGTTATTTATAACTTTGGTTTCAAGTTTTAAATATAAACTGTTTTATATTTGGTTCATAAATTTATTTTATTCTTTTACAAAAATGCATAAACTATAATTTAATTATAAGGAAATAACGGGATTAAAACGGGACAATTTTCTGAAAACAAGATAAAAAGCGTCCCGTTCGAAGTTTCTCGGGATAACGGGACATAATGATCAAAAAAGGGACAATCCCGTTTTAAACGGGACGTATGGTCACCCTAGCCTAGACCATACTATATGATGCATTTAGTATTATACTAGACTGGACTACCCGATTTTTTAAATAAATATATACCAAAAGTTGTAGGTTTTTTTTTTCGTTTTATTTGTTTACATAACAATATCTGTATTCAGATTTTAAGTACCATGATTGGGACCAGACTGAGATTGGACCGGACTGATTTTCATTTTTTTTTTTTTTTTGAAACTGGACCGGAATGAAAATAATACATTTGATCTGAGGACTGGACCGAACCACTCCTAAAAATTAATGAACCGGACTGAACCGACGATTCAATAGTTTTTGTATGTTAGGACCGTACTAGACCGGACCATGCAGAGCACTACTATATACCTTTATACAGAAATAATTAACACTTTGTTTTTTATCAACCTTTTCTATTATGAAAATTATAATGAAAGAAATCTCTTGGTCTCTTCGGATTCGTTACGGAGAATTTTCACTATATATATTTTATCTTTTATTGAAGTTAAATAAAGTAAATAAATTATTATTATTTATTCAATTTCTTTGATATACATTTCAATAAACTCACTATCATGTCCTCCAATCATAATAATCTATGAAATTATGCCCAGCATTAAAATGCTCGTGTCGAAATGTTATCGTTTTCTTGCAAGATTTCTGACCGAAAGACAAACCGTTTAGTTGACACGAAGACGTACACAGAGAATGCAATAGTTCAACACGTCAAGTGCTTACTACTAATATTTAATGGGCATAGTGTTTTATTGAATATTGACAAAGTTTAACTGCAATATTTGCAGACAGACAACTGAAACGATTAAGAATATAATATCATGTTTAAAATATAACATCTCGCTGTATCGGTTACATGAGATGTACCGCGCGAGCAATAAACTGTGTACCTGCGGCGTAAGCTTTTGAGCGATTAAAAATTCAAAGACAAAATATTATTGTATTTATTCACTCGTGTTTAATGATAACCTGTTGTTACTTCGAAATGGATATGTTACGCCGAGTATATGAAATTGCCGATTTCATGAAAGCAGCAACATTGTCGCCGAATACGTATAATCGGCAATTTGGCTACCAAATTCACGAAATCGAAAAATTTTGATTCCTGTTTTTGTGAATTAGACAGCCTTTTTCTGCCGATTGCATGAATTCGGTAACATATTATTATGATTTAATTACAAATAGTGGCTTATGGAAGTATTTGAAAATTTCCTCCCTCCTTTAAAAGTTGGTGACATGTGCTGGTGTCAATCCCGTCTGTAGATCGAGGGCGAGGTGATGCAGCCAACTTTCTTGCAATTATCATAGATAAAAGATGGCAAATTTCGTATTGGGACTAAAGAAGGGATTTTAAACACATGGCTGGAGCGGAACAGTTTGGCAGCTACAATGTACTGTTCTCTGACGACTACAGTCGTTCAACAAAATTAATATTCATTGCGGAAACTTGTTAGATTAGAGTCAATTGAGACCAGATAAGGCTATTGATTGGCTATATATTGACGTACTTGTCGTACGAATTGCACATGTAAAAAAAATAATATGATGTGTAATTCAACGTGTAACCCAGGCCATACTTGCCAAAATATTTAAATATGTATAATACAATTTTTTTTTATTTACTTTTTTTACATATTAAAATGTATTTATTATTTTATTATATTTCCGGTGTTTCACACATTTATGCTTTATAATTTTTTAAGGGCCTTGTCGATTTCACGTATTCGGCGACAACGTTGCTGATTTTATGAAATCGGAAATTTCATAAATTCGGCGCAACAGATACATTCGATAAATAATATTTTCGTAATAACTATATAGTAATAACACGCCGAAACTACCGACGATCAAATCGTCTTATACGCGGCAAACCTAATTTATTTTTAATGTAATCATCATTTGTTCCCCAGGGTAAATGCGACTACAATTATTGTAAAATAGTGCCCCTCAATTAGAAATTGAACACTTAAAGTATCCGAACCATGATTGTTAGTATTGTCGCCAATATATCATTATATCATTATTGTTACACTTAAGTTTTTATATATTCTGATATCGACAACGATATCGATCATCCAGTTACAGGTATACAGTCAAAGTAATTAAAGAGAGATTGATTGAACTAAGTTTATTTTAGCTCTTATGCCGGACAACATTACTGCAAAAAACCAAACGACAAAACACATGCTTATGTTTTTATTAATTATACATTCGAAACTTATTGATTCGCGTATTTTTACTGCAGGAATTGAATCGTGAAAAATGTATTTCATCTGAAACATTACGAGCAGGGGTGACTAGCAAGAAAAATTTAACGGGAAAATGTTTAATGGGACGGCACTTAGGCATTAATTATTCTACAAACAGCATAGATCAGGGATGCCAAAGCTTTAAATACCGGTTGTTTACCTTTTTTTTTTTTGATGAAATCTAAAAACAGGAAAAATCCTCCTACATACTACACAGATTATAGATATAAATAAACATTTAAAAATAATTCAAATTTAGCTCAAAAATAACAAGGTTTTTTAAAACATCAGTTTAAATATATATATTTATATTTTTTTTTATAGTACACGATAAAGGTTATTCATACAAAATACTACTGTTTTTAAAAATCTGTGTCACACTAAACTCATTATTTTTCATATTGAGAATAAAATAATCATTGTACAGATAGGGTTCATTCTTTTTTTTCCATTTCTGCAGCATTTTTAGCATAAACATCATCTACAGAATTTCCTATAAATAATAAAAAATAACTTATTACAAAGAAAATATAGTTATTATTATTTAAGAAAAATGAATTTCTAAACTAAATTTAATTCCTCAGTTACATTTAATATACCTAATATTGAATAAATATGTGTTACATATGAATATTCATTTTTAGAGACAGCATATGACACTTTTTTTACCAAATATATGTTTATTTACCACACTATAAACATGTCTGTTAATTTCATATATTTCTTGCAATCGCCTTGCAATTTATTTTTTTGTTTTGTCAAACGGTTTACAAAATTACACAATTTTATTCTTTCCATGATTTTTTTTTTTTTATTAAAATTTCATACATTTATTACATAAATAATGATATTGATTATTATAATATATTTTTCTTACCTTAAATATTTTAAAGTTTTTGCCACCTTGCCAATATTTGAATTTTCTTAAGTATGTAATAATAAAATAAGAATGAGGAATACATAATTGTATAACATTTTTTTTTCATTTTATGGGTTTTTTTTTTATAAAATTAATGTTTGTTTTTTATTATAATTTTTAAATGATTTACATACTATCTCCTAAATTTAATATTCAATTGAGTATATTTTTTTAAAATTAACATTATTATCATTTCAAAAAATTTGTTATTGGTTTCTTCTTCATTGTACTTAGTTAAATTTTTTGTAACGCATTCATCACAGAGCTTGACCTTACAACCAACAAAACGAAACTAAAATAAAACTACAATTAGCTTTAAACAAGCTGAAATACGATAAGATATGATTAAGAAATAAAATGCGCGTTTATTGTGGCTATATATGTATGTATCTAATCGTCCTTAAAATAATAAATCGATACTTATCAAAAGTAATAAGCTAAATTTAAACACAATTGTATGGTAAATAATTAACGATAAGATTACAATGAATTTGGGTACAATTTCGAATTGTCGCGTGTTGGCGACTAATTTTCTCTGAAATTTTACTTCAAATTACCGAATATACTTAAATGCATTTTGTTTATTCGAATTACGGCGAGATTTTTAAGGGAACGGATATCGAAATTTTGAATTATCAATAGTCGGCTGTAATATATTATTATTACAACTGATTTTACATTGTTCTAGTTGCGGCAATTTACATCAATGCAATGAATGGGAGCGCACAGGGAAAGTTCCGGTTCCCGGTGGGCCTATCTAGAGATAGATAGGTAGTTTTTTTGTTACTGGGAAATATTTTAATAGGGCCACCAAAATAAAATGAAAAATTGCTTTTAAAATATGTATTATATTTATTTATCGTAATTAAATTTAAATAATTTAACTATAAAAAAAAAATAATAAATTTCCATGAAAAAATTAATGGTATCGAGGGGGCCATCGGCATAATATAGGGCGAGGGTCTACAGGAAAAATCCTTTTTTTTTATGGGCCTATCCACCTCTGGGCCTATCCGCCCTTGATTACGAGCAGTAAAGTGGAAACGATCTTATATACTCATACTGATAGGGCTAAACAATTGAAAGAAACGGTTTCTAGAAACACAGCCTGTGCGCGGTATTTTGTACACTTTTCGAATCCGATGGCACGGCCCGAAATTATTATTGACTCCGGTGTGTCAGTGGTTTATAACAAATTACATCTGTTCTCGGAAGTACAGTTAAGTGTACTATTTGGTACCGACGGGAATCGCCAATAATTTGAGCCTCCTTAGTTGAAAAATGCAACAACTCGAACGCATTACGAACGCCAGTCGTACACATGAAATGCATTCAAACGGAATGCAATAGAGTGAACGAGTTACACTATCGTTCGGATTTCGCAGACGAAGTACATGCGTGACAACGGTTTCGAATCCGACGGCGTCGACGTCGCACGGATGCGAAGAGTCCGGCACGCCGAAGGGCTACCTGGCTGGTGGTGAGCATCGCTGGTAGTAATATAAAATTACGATAATTATCTTTTAAGAGAATATCAAATAGAGAATATTGGGTAATTTTCTTTTTCTTCAATAGTTCATTGATTGAATATAACCACGGTCTACAGCATAAACTGTCAGTGGTAAAATACTAAATAGTATCTGGTACATTTAGTACAGTAGTTCCATCATAATAATAATTACCCGGTAATAATTCGCAAAAGAATATTCTGGTTCTCTTATCGCATCACTATTCGCGGGGCGAGAGTCAAGCCTCATAGGCTAGTCCCGGGATCGTTTTCGCTTCGGACCGCGTTCGAAGGATCTGCACGTGACGCATCCGCGATAACGACGGGACAATGGTGAGAGGGTGGTCAGGTGAGAGGGCGGATCATCGAAAGGGGCGTCGATGGTGTATACGGAAAACAATATTAACAATTCTACACGAACAACATATTATACTAGGCGCGTGTTTGCAAACCTACCTACACGGTCCTTTGGCAAAGAGTATTCAGCGGCGCACGGTCGGGCACACTCGGCGATGATTATTTACACAAGACAGACCTCTTCCGCGCACCCATCGTGCCCGGTTTTTGGCTTCAGCGACAAGAATAACGTTCACTTTTGCGCTCAGAAATACAAACACACACAGTAAAATCTCCGGGCATGGTGGTGGTGAGTTACACAGTTCGCCGAACATTGACTACGACGCGAAAGCGAGTGAATGCGTAAAACGAGCCCTAAACTTTTAAATGTAACATTATTGCACGAAATTTAATATCGAAAACGTGCGCGGGAAACGGTGCGTTAGGAAACGCTCACTTGCCGGTATGCTCTGGCGTATATTTTATAGAAGACGATCGTATAAATAATATAACCGTAACACTGATGTATTGTAGTTGCCTGCCGATTTTGTTTCGAACTCCGACGAGATGTTGGGACTAGTAGTGAGTTTATAATTGTTTAAAAATACTTTGGGCACGTGTGAACAGAAAAGAACAATAAAAAAGAGAATGTCAAACGTATGATATTCCTGCTCCCACTTTTTAGAATTAGCACATGAAACAATATAAAATGTGACAAATTTTAATCATACGTCACATATAAGATTTTTATAAGACTACAGTCAATTTTGTGTTCACGAACAATTTAAAACACTGAAATAATTATAGTTACTCGTATGATAGACATTTTTATAGTGTTATTATATTTTGATGAGCCTATGTCGAAATTTATTACGGCTGAAAAATTGTACAGACCAATTAAAAAATTAAAGGGAAATTTTTTCTAATTTCTTATACCATTTACTTTGTTAAAAATCAAGCAAAGTATCAACCCAACATGCGTCCATATTTACATGTGTTATCGACGTTTCATTTTTATTTGTTTTTTTTTAATAATTTGCACATTTTTTTTTTTTTTTTTTGTTATCTAATTAATTGTGATTTGTGATAAATCAATTTATAATAAATATTACACAACATAATAAATTACTAAACATTTTAAAATATGGCAATTAAAATATCAAGGATAATTTATTTCAAATATGATAAACATTTTATAATACATTTAAAACTTAACTTTAAATCTATTAATTTTTCTATATATAAAAAATTAAAACTAAAAGCTGTTTCTAGTTCATGATTGTAGCTTCCTTTGAATTACTATTCATACAAATATTTAATTTAATTCTTCTTTACTTGTGTTCAATTAAATTCCATAAATATAAAGAATAAATTTGATCACAATAGTTGTATGCATTTTATCGAAACTATTATCGAATGTTTGAAAAAAAATGTACCCCTTTTAAAATATTTTTTCGAATAAATTTGGTAAATTATTTTTTTTTTTTTTCATTACATTCAATAAGTTATCAAAAACTTTAAAAATTTACAAATATTTTTTTAAATTAAAAATCACATCTTTTCTGTGGTAATCAACCCAATAAATGATTTTCGTAATTAAAAGTATTTCGATGAGTATATTCATTAATACCTATTCATATAAAATATTTATATTTAAATTTTAAAAATGATTTTGACTAACAACAAATGCAATATTTAATATCCGTCAACACTAATATTTATTACATTTTACTAATACTACACTAAACCAGTTAAGTAATACATGTGTATTATAATCACACTTATATTGCGAACCAAAGGACAAATTTAAATACCAAATAAATAACTAGAAAAAAAAATTTGGATTATAAAAATACCAAACAACTATTTTCAATCTTAAATCATTACAACAAATCATAAAATTAAATCGTAGTGACACCTTATATTATTGTATTTAGATAAATATGGGTGAAATTGAGGTGTATATAGAAATCTACTCTTGATGACACTTTCGATTGACTATCGAAGTCCTTAAACGGATAAGTTTTAACATTATGTAAACATAGTGAAATATAAGTGATTTAAGTACTATTTTTTTCCTCCAGAGTTGCGCGCAAGTGTTTACTCACATTTATCTATCGTTTAGCTGAAATTACATTTGAAGCGTTTCAGCCCATGGAGTGCGAGTGTCATTCTTTGTCAATGCCGTGCATTTAAGAAATAATTTAGCAGGAGGTGAGGCCGACTTTAATGAATGTAAATAAGAAAAGCTACCAATCTTCTCGAGATGCCTATTCCGAAACACCCTCGAATCTGGGAATTTGTCAGTTCGAGTGCATGTGATAATCCGTTTACGCTGCGTACCCACCTTGATTTACTTAATCTTAAATATTCAGCTATCATATTATAAATTTTATCGTAATATTCGCGCGCAAGTATGTGTGTTTCACTACAGAAAGCAAAAACCAAACAATATAACGTAATTACGTGTAATCCAACTAAAAAATTGTATTTCATAAAATAAAAAATAAAATAAATACAAAAATGTTTCGAGGAAAATTATAAATTACAAATACTTAATGGTTTAATTGCTATACAACAAAATAATGAAGCTTGAAATATTACCATCTAGTCGCATTATCGAATAATTATAAAAATTAAAACAATTTTCAGAAATTTTTTTCGCATAAGTAGTTCTAGAATTATTTAAATTAGATTATTTGCAACTAGCTTGAATTCTATAACATCTGTAAAAAAAATATATAGTATGAATATTTGAAAATCACAATAACGTTTCTTACGAGACATGAATCAATTAAATTTAAAAAAATGGATTTGATACATTAATAATAAATTATATAAAATATGAAGATTTCTCATAGAACTGACCTTTTGTACTTAAAATTTGATAACATGATTTACCAAATTAACCTTGACCCATATCCTAAATAAAAAATGATTGGTGTCTTGATAATAAAAGTAAAACTTGTATGCTGCCAACTAGTAACAAATAAATCCAAATTATTTAATTTATTTCAAATCATAAAGATCGACAAGAACAATAGAAACTAAAATATTTTCCTGTTAGGAAGTAAAAAAAAAAATATGTTGTAACTAACAAATTCATCATTTCCAATCAGACGAAAAAAATACAAATCAACGGTAAAACACTTTAAACCCATGATGTCTTTTGGGAATATAATTTAAAAAACTTTTTTCAGTATTATATTAATTTGTCAAAATAAAAAATGAAAGAACTCGAAAAAAATACTTTTACGTATTACATATAAAGAAACCTCATCACATGTTATTACAACATTATATATTATTATATTGTTTTGAATTTAAAAAAGTATACATTTAAAGTTTTCTGACGATTTTATGATTAATATGATTAAATCGTTATCGTTACATCGTATTTATTTATCATCAACAAATTTGATTCAAAAATATGTAAATAAGTAATAAAATATCTCTAACATATGTATGAACGCATATAATGATAAATAGTGCTAAGATTTAAATGCAATAAAAAATTATAAAATATGCATTTTATTTATAAAAATATGCATTTCAATTGTATAAGATAAACATAAAAATATAGTTCTAAAAAAAAAAAAAATTATTTATTGAAATACATCAGTGGTTGGCTATTTGTCTTAATATAATATAATTGTGAAATAAAATAAAATTAATGTGTGAAAAAATATCAAGTTTTATACTTTAATCAACAGGACTAGAATTAATTGCGAAATATTAATATTAAATTATAAATATTAATTACAAAATATACTATAAAACATAATTTTTCGCATTCTTATAATCGAAATATGCAATTATATTAATTTTATTCAATATATGCAATAATATGCAAAAACATGCAAAATAAAAATATCATCGTTTATCTCATCATGGGGTAATTGGTGGACATTACTGACAAAATCAACAATCAAAAGTCGCGCAAAAAACATGCTGTTGCATACAAATCCTAGCCCTGAATATTAATGAATAATAAATTATTACTTGTAAAACACATGTGTGAGAAAAACTATATCAACAACAACCAATAAGAGTAAATTTTATTAAGTTTTTAAAAAAAAAAAGAAAAACGTTAAAACAAAGAAACAAAAATCGAGAACTATATTACGTACCACGTAATCTCAGTTAAAATGTTGAATTCCATTTTATTAAAATTCTCTGATTTAGAATTTTCTCCCATTACATTCTCTAATACCTTGTACATTTTTATCTAACTTTTGCTTAACTACCTTTAGTTAAATTTTTAGTTTTATCATTTCCATTTGACCGTGTACGTTTTTATTCACACATGTTTAGCTTAGCCTTTCAGCTATTCAAAAATAAACTGTCAAACATAGAGCTAATAAAGGGCTTTTTTTTATTATAACATATTATTTTTAGTGTTTAAATGTATTTTCTAGATAAATAAATTATTATTGGAATTAAAAATATTTGAGCATGTAAGACTAACAAAATAACTATCAATATAATTTCTATACAACCTCTTGACGTTGTTAAATCCCTCTTGTGATCATTCATCCGTGCACTGCCAAAGTTTTCTTTTTCTCAAACCATCGTGCCATTTTAGTTTTGAAAACTCAGAATAGATATGTTTTAATTATTACAAACTTACGAAATATCGTAAAATCTACTATTATAATATACATTTATAATATAGGTATGCCCGATCCGCAATCCAAAGAAAATTGACCGAAAATCCACTAAGTTATTATTAAAATATAATGTGGGACAAAAATAAAAGTCCTTGACAGGTTTTTATAATTTCTATTTTAACTTTTTATTTACAATTCTATAGTAAAGAGTTCATCCGTTAGTTTTTAGTAGCAGTAATGTAAATAAAATATTTATCGGTTTAATTTTGTAAATGGAAGATAATGCGTGATATGAAACTATTTTATTAATATTGTACATAAAATAAAATAACATACTCATGTTAAAACTGCAGTTTTTTAACTACATACATCACACAGTTTTTTGTATACAAAATAGAAAATTGATATAATTTAGTACATTAACGTCAAAAAGATGCTGGATTAATTTTAATTCACTCAATTGAAATAAAACAACTATAAAATAATTAGTTCGGTGGTCATCGCCAAGCAAAAATAAAAATAATTTGTGTATTCGGAGTCCTCATAAAACAGAAAAACGTATAAAATAACACGTCTAGAGGTGTTGCCGTATTGTAGTAAGTTAGTCCCAAAGCGGGTTTGCTATTCGTTGTATTGTATAGGTCAAACTATTCAAAAGTTGACAAGTGCCGCGACAAGAGAAATGAGAAGGAATAAAATAAAAATAGAAATAAAAGGCGGCAATGAAATTGCATTTCCGTAGATTCGATTCCAGAAACATGAAAATATTCGTTTTCTCCGTACCATGTAATCAAATTTACCCGTTTGGTAACATTTGGCCTTTAAAAACAAAGACACCCCAACAAAGTATTATACTGGTAATCAAATTTTCTCAGTTCCAGTGTACCGTGCTCAAATTTAAATAATAGTTTCCTCAATAATTAACATCGAAACATATTAATTAATGTTATCCATACCCGTTCACTTAGTACATTTCTAAAAATAAATTGGAAAACAATGACAAGAATTAAATTTACTAAACACGATTGGTAAATTATTTGGTTTCAATAATAATAATATTTATAATTAGGGTTTGATTTAAATTCGTTTAAAATCATATAAAAATGAACTAAAAAAAGTCAAAAATGCCCTTAAAAATGCATTTTACCATGAAAATATCATTAAAAAACTAAAAATATATATTTTTTAAATTTATTCTTTTATTAGACTATTAAATATTAATAAATAATTAGATAATTTATAATTTTATTAAAAAAAAAACTGAAAATTTATAATGTTGACTTGTGACTGGTATTGGCGATGGTATTGACTGAGGAGCATATTTGAAGTGGCAATTATCGTCTGATGTTAATTCTCCTAATATATTTGTTAGAAAGGTTTATTTTCCTTCTAAAATGTTTGAAATTGTTTCCATTATAGTATAACCACAACTATTTTCTAAAATATTTTCAAATTTTTTCTTTATTGCTCTTCATAATTACTTGAATTGTTGAATTACAAGTTTTGGTATACTTTACGACACCAATTGTATCAGCAAAAGGTATAACTTTAGAAGTGTACAGTTAGATATATTTCCATACTTGGCTTTTATAAAAATTAAATTTTATTACATTTCTTTGACTGCCACTAAATGTTCAACTTTTTAGATAGCTATGGCATTGATTTCTTCAGATCCATTGATCTTAAAATGAGAAAACATTGAAAAATGCAACAAAAAAAAACTTAAAAAATTGCAAAATAAAATTTTCGGTTTTGATGTGTCTGTTACAAATAAAAATTATGTACTTGGAACGCATTGTATTAGGTTACTCAAAAAAAGATGCATTTGCATTGAAATCCGGGCTTTATTAATAATCATACACGTTGCTTTACTAACTCAGTTAGAGTATAGTTTTAGATCAAAACCGGGACATATATATTATTATAATACACGTACTTTATACAAGTTATACATAACACCGTAACTACAATAGTTGTTATGTTTCATTTAAATTTACTTACACGTATAAACCAAATCCAATTAGATATATAAAATTAAAATAACATGTAGAATACTTGACTGCTCATCTTAACATGTTCGTTACAATAATCATACAACTCATTATTAAGTATTTATGTTTGTTTTTCGTTAAATTGTATTGATATATGAAACATGCATTTTTATTTCAAACAAAAATTATTATTACGTAGTTTGGCAAAAAAAAAAATAAAATAAACAGTGAACCAGTGAACAAAATTCAATTAATCATTTTATTTAAAATATAAAAATTGCAATTTAAAACGAAATACTTATAAGTCGCGAATGCGATTTTCAACAATCGATGCACACACCAAAATATTAACGCGTCTATAAAATATAAACATAACTAACACTACTATTTAAGTATATTCAATCCTACATAAACATTGAACGTATGAGCACAAAGCCATGAGTATATTATAATTAGTATAATAACCTTAAAGCGTTTATGTTTTAGTCATAAAAACGGTTGAAATCCAAATGACTTTCGTTTGATCGTACTAAAAATATGAAAATTAAATACTCTTGTTAGTCGTTAATATTAGACTGGTAGTGATATGTTCTTTTTTTTTGGGGGGAGGGGGAGGGTAAAATATTATCCGTCGGCACCTCGACTTTCAACCGTAAAACGAATATTGCGAATATTCCAAACATAGTCTAATTAATATAATAATATATCCCGCACTACCTTTTGATTTGCAAGCATAAACTGGCACGGCAACAACAATAACAATATGATCAAACGAACGCCGCCATTCCGCCCACCACCATCACCCTCCCGATTACGTTAGATTATACCCTCCGAGCGTCGATGGAACAACCTCCACGCAGTAGTTAGTGGATGTCCATTAATATCGCTTAAGCCGCTCGCGCTGGTAGACGATTCTGTCGTTTAAGCTTTATGTACGTGCCGTTTACCGCGTGCGGGCGTGACAAGAGGAGACGTGAACGAGACACGCTGCCGAAGAAGTCGTAAGCGCAGACGAACAAGGCTATCCCATTATTGTGTATAAGTGCTCAGTGATTACGGTTTAGTCACTTACTTTTGGGGCGTCTCCCCGACCGGGACGATGGTGGTGTGTCCTATTTTCACGCGAAATCGCTATCTATTTATTTTATTCCGCGTCGCCGACGCGCGATAGTCGTCAAACACTTTTTAACAGGATCATCGGCTTAAGTCTACGATACAACACGATGGAAAACGACGGAGAAACGACGTAGCAATAATAACCCGTTCTTTGTTTCTTTTCAACCGGAGTCGAACGGTGTCGAGACAATGAACGATATTTCCGTATTGCTTTATCCTTCCGTGCAGGTGCGCGGTACACGAAATGCTGTAAACGTTAGACGATCGTTAGAAACGATTATGATTCGCTGCTTTATATTTATAATTATTATTATTATTTATTATAATTATTATAACAGTGTTTAGTCGAAGAAGTATGATAGTATAACCGCAACTGGCAATTGAAAATTAAATATCTCGGTGTAACGTTAGATAAATAGTGAACTTGGGAGCTCCACATCTCAACGAAACAGCTTATCAACGTACATCAATGATATATCCTATATTAAACAAAAAAAATCTATAGAACACAAAAAATATTCTCTTTCAATGTACAAACTAATCATTTGTCCTTTACTCGTCCACGCTTGTCCAATCTTGGGTAAATGCGCACCTTCACACATTAAAAAAATACAAATTCTCCAAAGTAAAGGGTACTTAAAATAATCACTGGTACTGGGTTTATAATAGAATGTTAACCTATACAAAAACATACAAATTCAAGAAATTCAGGACTACATCAAAATTCTAGCTGAAAATATCTATGGGTTATATTATTATTAGGTAACTATCAGAGCTCTTAATACACCTGAAATAAAAACGTATAATCTTATTTTAACTCTGTACAGATAATATTTTTTTAAAATTTCAAGTACTTAACATAAAATTACTAATTGTATTATTTTTAAAAAGAGATAAATATTTTGGATAAACACGTATTCCACGTAACCTGTCTATTCATTACTCAATTTAACAAATTTAATCTATTACATGTAATTTTATTGATTAAAATCTATATGCACAGCTAATTCTACGTCAATTAAAACCGGATCCATTCTTAAAACCTTAGTTACCTAAAATCCTCCTAAAAATTGTCTGTTTAATTCATTTATGATATAACAGATATATTAAATGTTTTTCATATGTATATATATATATATATATATATATATATATATAATATAACTATTTACATAATACCAATTTTTATTGTAAGTCTTAATCAAAATTAATCAATCCATCAATTAGTGATATCAATGTATATTCTATTATTATATCACTGTTATTTTAATTCACATCATTTTTAAATAGTCAAAAAAAAATGTTTGTTATGTATTTAGATAATACAGATAGCCTAGCAACATCTTATTATATATAAAAAAAAAAAAATTATAATCGTAGTCATACGAGTGTATGTTTTATAAAACAGTAGGTATATCGAATTTTTCGACAGCAAAAACACTGCATCGATATAATAACGAAAAATTATGATATTAAATATTCAAGCGGCTCCGCATTCAAGTTTGATCAACGGAGTTCATATTTTAATTCATATTTTCTGTCTATATCAAATCTATATACATAGCCAAAAATCTAAGCATTAATATACTCGTTGTATTTTAAATTATCTAGTACCCACCATGAACGCATTAAAATCCTATACAGTTTCGTGTTTAAAAACAAAATTTCTATTTAATAGGATTTTAAGTTTATAATAGAAAATTTCGTCGTAAAAACATTTCTTTCCGGTGATTAAATGTACAAATGATCATTCAAAACTATCCACAGTGTTACTAGTATACCATTAAAATATTGTTTTCTTAAACACACAAAATAATTTAAGCAATTATTGTTTTCTGAGAATTAAATGATTTGATAGTCCAATATAACAATATCATTTATTCGTCCTTGTACCATATTTCTCACCCCACCATGAAGCCTCAGCCGACTTAAGAGTTTCGCTTTTTTTCTATACCATTTTTTTTTTTGTTTTCACAAAATCTATTACCATAATATTAATTATGTCGAGTGAATTTTGTACATTAGACAAATTATATTTGCTTTGAAATTGTTATAGTTGTTATGGAAACTATAGCAATGCGATAATGATTGTTATGTTTATTGCTAGCGAAGCGATCAGTGATTGATGATCAAAGCGAGTATTTAATAATTAAAATAAAGCTGCGTCTAGAATTCAACATTAACAAACAATTAATAGATTGTTTGATTTGTGTCAAGTAACATTTTACGCTTTATCACACCGTATAAATGAAAAGCCAAACGATATACATTTTTGATTCGACTTGTAATTATAGAAATTATTCAGTACAGATATAATGAATATTCCTGCAATGAATTTTTAGGTTGACTGCACTACTAAAATCAGTTGATTAGACTTATTGGTATTTAGCATTTTGTGTGTGCGTTTTATGTATGCCTTGAATCTATTGTTAAATATTCTATAAATAATTAAAATATTGTTAGCGTAAAATATAACAATAGAAAATAAATTTAAATTTAAATGTTATTATTTTTTTTTCAAGCAATTCGAAAATCTTAATAAAAAATTCTAAATAAAATAAATTATTATTGAGTTATTTGTACGTGAAAAATATATATAATTATAAATAAAAATTAAATTATCAACTGTACAAAAAAAAAATTCATCCACCCCTAATTATAAGTGTTTTTATAAAATATTTTAGTGAATTAAATATTTAACAGTTTATTAATTATAAAAATATAATTTAATAATATTAAGAATATTGTATTATTATTAGCATATTACTAATGCTTCTTGTACTAAACCACTGTTTAAACTTGAAACTAACAAACCATTGCTATCAGAAAATAATTTTGACAGAAAAAATTCGAAGGAATCAGTTTATTATTATTACTTCTCTCGTATTATTAAATTTTAATCGAATAAAATTTGAAAAAAATTATAATTTCAAGTACCTATAAACAACACAAATGTTATTAAAAAATTTTGAAACTAACATTTCTTTAAAATTATAATGTAGGTAATTGATCAGTAAATGTTTCGAAGTGCTACAATTAATATTTATATAGTATATCAAATAAATAACTATTATCGATTAATAAAACTGTATTGATTAAATTTGATTTCCCCCACAATTTATTTTTTTAATATTTATAAAACATTTTTGTGAACCCCAGTAATTTTTTTTTTTTTATATACAAAGAATCCATTCCTAAATTTAAACCATTATTTAATGATAATCCAAACAACAATACAAAATCATATACACAGTCACAAAAAAAAAAAATGAGAAAATGCACACTTTGTGATAAAATCATTACGCTTCGTTAGACTCAACAATTTCGAGTTGGAATCTAAAAATTACTAACTGTTATTCATATACAAAGCATTCTTATGAATGAAAATGGCTCTTATTGATGAATTTAAAAAATGTGCTTAAAATTGAACAAATTCAAACAAAAAAAAAAACCATTCAAATTTTGAAATGTAATTTTTTACTCATTGATTTCAACTAAATAAATTGCTGTTAAAATTACCTTACTCTAAAAATGCCGAGATAAATTTATGATAAATTAATGTATGAATTTAATTTGGTACATGTTGTTTAGGCTCACCGAGTTAAAGCAGAATATTCTCATTTTATAAGTGAAAATTAAACATATACAACTGTTTAATAATATAAATTGTAATTATAGTAATTCATCTTCAAGGTTTGTTTAAATTTCACTTTTGTCTTTCGTTCTAGAATTTATAAATAATATTTTTAAATGTTTTAAAACATTTATCGTCAGATCGTTAGAAAAAATTCTATTTAGACACTAAAATATTTCTGTACCGTGACTATTGGGTAACAATAATGTCATATGCCATTTGATCGCCTTCTTGGGTCGCTGTAAATTGCGGCCCGGGCATATTTTGTACATACGTAAGTTACGACCTGGCTATATTTTAAATATAGTTAAATTGTGACCTGGGTATATTTTATACATACGTAAATTGTGGTCTGGATATAATTTTTATTACCTACTCTAATATTTTTTATTTATAAGTAATAATTACGATTAATCAACTTGAGTAGTTAAAGATTCGATATCAACATTTTTTAATTCAGAATCAATAATTTTATATGACCTGGTAAACATATCACCAACGGCTTCTCTTTTAAACTGTTGTTAAGTTACTGTCGATTTATTATTTGTTCCGAAATTTTCAAATGACTTGTGTGATCTTTAAAACTACCTATACAAATATTATTATCATTAAATTTCAAAAAATACTTATACGTGTTAACTGTGCAACACCAGCGCTGAATATCATTTTTTAGCATTTTGTGAAAACGAAATTTGAAACCATCAACTACTTTCAACGTTTTATTCCTTTCGCTTTTCATAGCGTACATTTTTATTAAATTGAAAAAATGTAGAATGTAGACTGCATATCATAGGCGGACATTTGGTTGAATTTTTTTTTTTTTTTGGGGGGGGGCTATAATAATTAAATGTAAAATAACCCACAGGAGTTTCACCTCCACACATCCTTTCCATGCACGAGTAAAACTTATTACTTTTAAAAATATAGATATGTTTATTTTATTGTATATTGTATATTATTATGTTTTATTAAAAAAAAACACTAAATAACGTATATTTAAAAATAATTAATATTTTATTTTAATGACAAATATCTATTTATATCAGAAAAAATATTCAAAATATCATTGCTTTTTATATTTTTCAATATATAGTATTGAAAGATCACTAAACCTATCTTGAACAAACGATGTCCTCAGCCAAGTTTTTTTTTTTTTTTTCATTGCACTAAAACTTTTGCAACTAGTCGAATTAATTGGTATTTTTAATGCTATTGTAAATAGTTTTTTATTGTTTCTTATATTACGATTTTTGAAAAAACGAATAGATAATTAAAAAAAAACAACGAATAACATTTCTAACAAAGTTTCGATTTTGGAGGGGCTATTAAAATTTTTTGGGGGGAGGCTAAGCCTATGTCCGCCTATGCTGCATATAGACTGTAGAGCAACGTAAAACCTCAAGCGTAAGGTCTTCGATCAAATGCACACTAGCTGCTAGTAATATATTATATTAGTGAACATATTATTATTATCTACATCGATCAATCAGAGATTAATACTTATCTTTAAATTGTACAGCCGACCGGAAATCGGAATATTTCAAGCCACAATTTACGTACATTTAAAATATACCCGGGACGCAATTTACGTATGTTTTAAAAGTACATGGGCCGCAATTTACGTAGTATATAACTATGACCTTTTTTGGGGGACGCAATTTACCGACTCATAGATAAAAAGGTAATGAAAAGTCTAGTGTGAACTCCGCCAGTTTTTGTTATTGACCTGCTCAGTGCTCACATTGCCACGTGCCTTCTCACATTAAATATGTTGACATCTATTGCAATGATGTATATCGAAATTGATAAAATTATTGTCATGGTTAGATTTATTCATTTCAAGATGGATATATATCTGTATAAATTGTATTCTAAAAGAATTCTAACTACTCCAGCATCCAAACTGTGCCGCAACTAAAAATGAGACTGGGGGTGATCAACACTATCTAAGGGCATCAACTTAGAAAAATTTAGGACTCAAAATGCATAGAATTTATTGTACTGTAAACATTTGAGAGAATATCAAGCCAGTGGCACAGTAACTATTTTACATTATTTTACAAATTATAGTTTTGTCCCCCTTATATCCGAGTATGAGAAGTACATGGGCCGCAATTTACGTAATATATAACTATGACCTTTTTTGGGGGACACAATTTACCGACTCCGGTTCTTGATGCGCATTTCATTTCCCGGTGCGAGATAAAAACGTTCCCATTGTTCCGAATCAATACACAATTGAATGGAAGTTATGAACACGAACAGATTAAAATTAAACTCGCTTTTTGTACGAAAATAATACACCGTCACAAGTACTCGTTATTCCAGCCTCCCGAGTACGTCATCCGTCGTACCCTACCACCTCCCCACCCTCGCAATGACACACCACATCCGTGAGTCTCGACACCCCGGAACAATATGTACGATTTCTACGGTGGAAAATGAACTGAGTGAATAATATTTTAAAGTTGTACGTTCAATATAATTAAAACCATTACGCCAAGAATCTTTACTTCGGAATCGATGAGAAGTAGCACCGTGACGCGTGGATGACGGATGCGTGGGAGGGAGGGTGACCGTGCGTATGAGGTTCGTATGGTATGCAAACATTGCAAAAACATCTGTGAGATTTTGCAAAAATGGCTGTAATGAATTTTGTCAGTATCGTTGAGCATAATTATATACACGTTATAATTACTCAATTTGTCCGTTTCTTTTCGCGTACATAGTATAGGTACATTATTTTTCGTTACTTTTTCTTCTTTTTTCTCCGAGCCGTTTGTACGTGAATTGCTACTTAGCTGATTAACAAACGTTGGATGATGAATATTTAATAATAAGATACAGAATCCGTAGCATAGTATCTATGGAAAAACTCCTGCGTCCGAAACATTATAGACAACTTCATAAACTGAAGTACGTAATTGCACATTAATGTTGCGAGCGTTATGCCTAAGTGTATTTTATTTTCATCACTCACGAAAACAGTATAATATTATACTAAATACTAACATCAAATATTCACTGGAGTTATTTTCTTTGAACCGAGAACGTTCAAATTCTGTGCGATTTTTAAAAAATGAACCATAATGGTATTACGCAATTTTTCTGTGAATGTTTTTTATATCACATTAAAACATCATGGTTTTAATATTCGCGAAACTACCATATTACCATGACCAAATTAATATTTCCTACACTGTGTACCGCACAATATTTAATTAAACTGTATACATTGTTTCTTAAATTTTTTTTAGAAAATCTTTTAGTAGACATTTACGGATACGCATTAAATTTCAAATGTAGCAAATATGAGAAATAATTTTTTTTTTCATTTTATTAGCATCATTCTAAATTAAATAATAATTTATGACTTCCACAATATGACCATAACTTGAAACTTCATTTTAATTGGAATAAAATAAAAAAAAAAAAAATTAAATCTGACACTTGAGTAAAATTTTCTGTGGTATATCATTGTATTTATTTAATTTTAAAAGCTCAACTAATTTATTTGCAAACGTTTTATTTTTTTTCTATATAAAATAGATAATAATAGCTTGTTTAAAATAATGCATTACTATAGATTTTTTTATCGTATTGAATTAAAATCTAAATATTATTATTACAATAATCATATGAAATTAAGAAATGTTATAAATAAAAATATCTTATGTACACTACTAATAAATATTTTATTTACTACATTTTCTACAGAATTCATTAACAAACAATAATTTTTAATTTAACGTAAATGTATGTTAAAATAATAAAACTACAAATGTACATTATTTTATACTATAATATTACTATAATATTTTAAAAATTATTATAACTTCGAGTAGGTAGGTAGGAAAGTGTTGGTGCGATATTATCGCCACCCGGGATGTGGCTGGAGAGAAGCTAACGCGGTGCACGGTGTCGGTGTACATATTGTACCTACGACATCACGGTACCGCATCATACTCCCCCGCCAAGCCACATTACCGGGGCTCAAATTTGTAGCGCCCAGAGCCGCATCGCCTACTGGTGGCCTGGTGAAGACGGTGGCGTTTCTTTGAAGAACGGCGGGTCCTCTTCCATCTCCGGCTCCTCCGGGAGCGATGGGACCGGGGCGTCGAGGTAGACGTCGATATCGTCTCTTCCCGACAACCCGGCGGTGGTCCTGACCAGCACTGCCTCCGGGGTGGCAGAGGTCCCGGGGCTATAGGTGTCGACCTTCATCGGTTCCTCCTGCGTGGGTGCTGGAGGACTCACGGAGGTGGTGGTGGAAGGCACTGGACCCGGGTGCTTGGCCAGCCGGAACTGCTGACTGGTTTCAGCCTTCCGGGTCTTCGTGCGTTCCTTGATGCCAAGGAACCGCTCGTACTTCCGCTGCTTCGCTGTTGGTCGAGCCTGTTCTGGGGGGTCCACGGTGGTGATCGTCGTCTTCCGGTCTCCCGGAGTTCCTCGGGGCCCTGATGCCGGTTTTCGGCTCGAGAGCCCTCTGGACGTCGACGAACGACCCCTGGCCGTGTGCTGGTCCCTCTGCGTCACGGTGGTGTTGACGGCAGTAGCAGCTTTCTTCATTGGTGTGGGCGGAATGGAAGAGGCAGACACCTGGTTTCCTTTGGGCGGCGGCAGCTTGGTGGCCCATGGTGGTGCCCTTGCAGTCACCGATACCGCACGTTGTTAGATGGCCGGTGGTTTGGCACCCATTGCTGCGGGTGGTTTGGCCGTCACCTCCGCGAAGGACGATTTGGCCCGTTTGGCCGGTGGCTGGACGGGAGTGCGCAGTGCCCGGGTGATGGCCGTTGCACCGGCGTCCCACCCGCGTTGGAATGCCGCTCCTAGGGCCGAGTCCCGCCGCAGCTCGTCCTCCGCCATGTCCCGGACCACCTGAGCGGACCGAGGACTGCTGCTAGTCGCCGTGACTGCCTCGGTGGCCCGCTTCAGCATCACCGCTACCTCCTCCATTTACAGCGGGGTGTTGTTCCCGGACATATTACTGAAATAATGGTATACGATAAGATAACATCCCAATAATTAACGCATACCATTTCTCATTCACTGCGCTGTGAAGTCCGTTTCAGACAAGACACGTGGACACTGCGTGATGGTGACTGGTCGGCAATTGATGCAATCTAATTTCTCCGGTTGTTTTTCGATCCCCTCTGCGTCTACAATGTGTCCCAAAAAGGAAATTTCGGAAGTACCTACTCTACACTTTTTTGTGTGACACGTCAGCCCGAACCTCATGAGACGTTCAAGAACTTTGTCTAAGTGGGTATGGTGGTCGTACTCGTTTTTTGAAAAAATAACGATGTCGTCTAGGTAGACCTGTACAAACTCATCCAAGTACCCTCTCAACACTTCATTCATGAGTCTTACGAAAGTCATTGGGCTGTTTTTGAGACCGAAAGGGAGAACTCGAAATTGAAAAAGACCTCTACGTGTCCGAAATGCCATGTATTTTCGTGCGTCAGTGCTAAGTGGCACTTGCCAGTAGCCAGACTTTAAATTAAGTACACGGAAAATTTTCGCGCCTGAAATCGGTTGTCGAATTGTTTTGTTTAAATCGGGCATGATCCCATGCGTCGTCGGATACGCGTCGGATTCGGTCACTTCGTTAAGTCGCCTGTAGTCAATGCAAAGGCGGGAAGACCCGTCCTTCTTTTTGGCTAGAACTACTGGGGTGGCCTACGGAGAGGTGCTTGGCTCTACGAGCCCCTGAACCTCCATGTCACGTACCATATCATCGATAACAGTTTGTTTCTGCAACGGATATGGGTATGGTTTGAGTGCGATTGGAGTGGGGTTTTTTAGCAGAATTTCATGTTCAATTAGTTTGGTGCGACCTATCTTATCATTGAATACTACCGGATACTTGTTCAATACAGCGGTGAGTCTCGCGCGAGTTTGATCGTCGCCCCCAATTTCTAATTGACATAAATCAGGACTAGCGCTAGGTGGTTTTTGTGGACCCTTCCAGCACGTTGATGTCCTTATCTGCGAGCCTAAGTGTATTATACATGCGGCGTAGTCCCAAGAGACTTCGTTATTAACGAGAAAGTCGTGTCCTAGTAACGCGTCGCAGTACAGATTGTCTAAAATAGTCGCTACGAATGTTATATCTAAAGTACCTATTCTAGCTGTGAAATGTGCGGTGCCGCTGGTCGTCGCGATGTGACCATCAGCCATTCGCACATTTGTTATGGATCCGCGTGAAATTTTGCCGAAATTTTGGGCGATAGTCGGTTTTACATATGATTTTTGTGCCTGTGAGTCTAATAGCGCTGTAACGAAGCCTGACGGGAATTCGAGCTCGACCGCGGGGGTCGGAATTTCGTCCGGGCGTGTTCGATTTGCGTTAATAGACGGAGATAGCGATGCGGAGCGGGGTAAGTAGTTCTGAACCGCGCATGCAGGTGTTTGGTTAGTGGGATGTTCCACCAGAGCCATAACATCCGCTACGATTACCTCTGTGCTCGCTCGACTATTCTTTTTCACAGACTGACCTAACGCGGGGTTGTACAACGTGGTGTGTGTCGCGCCCCCATTACCTGTGGTGGTAAACGACCATTTCTCTGTTGCCTTTGTCCCTGTACCTGTGGCTTCCCCCGCAGCCGAGTGTGTGAGACGTTGCGTATCACCTTCAGAGTGATATGCGTCTGCTAAGAGGTGGTGTAGGTTGGGGGTCTGAGAAAGGTCGCCGTTGGGCTGTGCGTCGTCCGCGGTGGATGTGGTTGCGGACGGCGTTACGGAAAAAATTTTCGAAAACGGTTGTTCGTTGTGACAAAATACCGAATTTCGCGCGTGATGGTCGCTTGAATTTTTTCCGTTCATAATACCGAAATTTTGATGTGGGAGGGTTGATTGGAGTCATCGGGGTGGTCTAGACCCCGTTGGCTCCCCCGCCGTTTCCCGACATGGTCGGTCTATGGGGGCATACACTTTGCCAGTGCAGCTTGCCACAAAACTTATACGGCCCGAGCGGATTTTTTTGTTTAAAATCGGCGCGCGGTTTTGTTGCCGGTTGACCGTGTTTCGGGAATGCACCCTTTTTTGTTTGGTAAGAGTCTTTTCCATGGTGGACAAACTCATTACCGGGTGAGGGTGTGTGTGTGTTCGTTACGGGGTCTAAAATGTTCGCGATGCGTCGAAGCTCGGCGAAAGTCGACGGCTGCCCTAAACGAATGTGCGTACGGAATACGTCGCGCATAAGCCCAGTAATAAAGTGTACTGATTCCGATTCGGATAGACCAGTATTAACGCGGCGCGCGAGTTGATTTTTATTTAAAATAAATTCCGTAAGCGTTTGTGTCGCGGTTTGTTGTGTAGACAGTATGTCGGCACGCAATCGTAGCTTTATTCCGTCGTTGTCGAAATTTTCGAGAAACTCGACACGAAATTCGCTCCAGGATAGATCCAGGACCTTAATGGATTTCCACCAAGTCGCGGTCATACTCTTTAATTGCGGTTCAACTGCCCTACACCACCCAGACATGTTAATGTCCGCCTGCGTTAGAACGGACTCCGTGTTATCTAAAATCCGTACGGGGTCTTCGGCCCTTGTTCCGGAAAACTCGGGTAACGAAGCTCTTGCTGCGCGCAAATTCTCATACGGTATTAGAACGTTCTTGTGCACGTGGGGCGAATGTCGAAAAATTCCGTAAATTTTCGTGAAACCCCGTTTGGTCGCCGGTCAAATTTCGCGTGTAGTGTGCGTTACTCGCTGCGGCGTCGACGCAACTGGTACCCGGTTGCGCGTTTTGTCGGGTATCGCTGTCGTGCACGGGCGGAAAATTTCGATAATAACGTTCGCGTGCGTACGTAAGTTCGTGCGGTCGTGTAGGAGAACGTGGTGGTGGTTCGTGTAGTCGCGGCTGCTGGTCGGCTACGTCGAGCTGTGCTCGAATCATTCCGCGCGAGAATTGACGTTGTTCTTCGAAAAAACGTGTTATACTCGTTTCTAGTGCCGTTAAGCGTGACTCTAACGAGTTCCGCTCGTCCCCCCCGACGATTGAATCACGTAGCGATCCGAGCTGAGCTGCTGCGGACTTGAAAACGTTATCGGTGTTTGCGGTATCGAGTAGATTTGAGGTCGATTGAAACGCATTATTTCCCGCAAAGTCGCTCCCTGGTAGTTGTGCGACTACTGTGTAGTCGCCTAAACCTCCCAGAGTTGGCGCATTGGGTGAACCTACTGTGTTTTCGCCCGTTCCCTGCAGTGGCGTGTGTCGTAATGCACCGCCACTGCTCTGCGGTTCGTCCGTTGACGCCTGTGTGGACGCAAACCGGACGTTCGCGGGTTCGATACCGTTTGATCGTAAACATTCAGCTAATCTCAGTTCCAGGTCGGCTTTGCCCCCAGTCGACGCTAAATCTCGAACCTCACACTCGCGACGAAACTCCTTCAACGTCAGTTGACTAATGTATTTGTCCGGCATAGTGTAAAAATTAATTATTAAATAATTCTAATTACTACTATTCGGTACACCGTCTGGTTGATTAGAGTACGTGTGGTGTTTCGGTGTAGATCAAATCGTCGTAGACAAGGATTTCGCGAAAATGTACTTATTACGATTTCGAAAAAAAAAACAAACAGTCCATGATATCACACTTCTGTTATTTTGTTTGTGGCCCGCTGATATAAAATTTATATTTAATATTGTCGTAGGTCGTTTGACCTACTTCCGATAATGACTAAATACCGCGCCGCGCAATAATCAAGTTTCGATAAAGACGGCGGCGGAGATAACGACAAAGCTGTGGTGACTGGAGGCGCGTGTGCTACGGCCCAAGTCACAATCGGCGTGATGTGCAATTATCGGCGGGTCGGTGCGGATAGGTAGAGAGGTGGTTGGTCGTTAGTTACGTAACTACGGGACCGAACCATTTCGCGAATATTTTTTAGGTCGCGTGGATTTCCTTAATTAACTTCGAAAAGAAACGTAAAAATATGCCTAACCAAAAATATTGTACACCTGGAATATCTAATTATTACACTGAATAATAGCAAATCCGAGGTAATACTAGCGAAAAACTCTTACCTTGATTTTTCCGCTACCGGGATGATTCCTTACGGGGAGCCAATTGACGCGGTGTTTAATGTGTGGTGGTGAGGGGGGCACGTGGCCTCGGCGTCGATTCCGCAAAATAAATAGAAAAAAAAAACACTCACGTCTATTTGTTTCAGTAATTTACTTTTATTTAACCGAGTAGTTAAATTTAAAATAAAAATAACTACAGGAAGACGAAACTAGGTTCGTAACCACAAAATAATAATTGAAACAAAAATGAACACTTTTAATTGACGGATCGGAGAGTCGGTGTGTTGGTGTTGACCAAACCGGTGTTCGTCGTAAGATGGGGGCCTCCTCCGTAGACACCGCCCGCCGGTCGCTGGTGCGCTACCTTATCGGCATCAAAAGCTTCCCCCCTCTGCCCGGTGACGGGTGGGTAGGAAAGTGTTGGTGCGATATTATCGCCACCCGTGATGTAGCTGGAGAGAAGCTAACGCGGTGCGCGGTGTCGGTGTACATATTGTACCTACTACATCACGGTACCGCATCACGTTTAAGTGTTCTGGTGACAAAAAGAACAGATACTACATGGAAATATAAGAATTTAACATTTGTCAGATAATTTTTGTGTGCGAATTATAAATAAACTATGATACAGTATATCGAACAGTGTACTGTTATTATTAACCGTTACTATCGACGATTTTCAATGTATACATTACAAATGTCTGTTACACATACCAGGTTAGGCAACCTTTTGAACAACGTGGGCCATATTTTTTTTCAAATGTTTATCAAGGGCCACATTAAAAAAGAATTTTACATATGATATATACTAATAATTGTATTGTTATTATATTTGATTATTTAACATAGAAATATGATTGTAAAAAATACGAATGTTACTGGAAAAAATTGCTTTTAAAAAGAAATTTAATTTTTTCACAAATTAAACATAATGGCTTACCTTTGTTTTCGGCGAAAATCAACCCAATAATTATTAAAAAAACAATGTTCATCACAAATTTTTCTTTTTCTAGTCACCATAATGTTTGAATGGAGAATTGTAACCCCCCCCCCCCCCGAAATTTTCTCCGATGTCTAGGTTAAAATTTACAAATTTTACAAGTTTGAAATATGAAGAGCTAGTATTGAATACCTAGTATCATTGATGATAGAATAGTCTATTCTATTACCAATGCTATTATTTAAGTCAAAATATATTAAGGATTTGCATAATTTTGTTAATTATAAAATGTGTTATATTTTTACCTTGATCCCCCCTCCCCGAAAAAAAATCCTGTGTACGCCATTGTTCGTACAGATGTACCATAGTCCACAACATCTACGACCTATCACTTATCAATTATCACTTATTACAGTACTTTATAATGTTAAATGAGTAACTAATTAGTCAACAAAATGATTCTTATTTTTGTCAATAAATATTAATCCCTTTCATAAATATTACGTAATAAAATTATTGCTGTAGAGCAATATTTCATATTCTTATAAAATATAGATGGTGCACGTGCTCCTGTGCTCCATAGCACAAGCCGTCACTGAGGATAATAGACATAATTTTAGTCAAAAATTATTTGGAGAAAAATGGAAACCTACTTTTTTTTTTTTAGAGGAGGAGGAAAATGGACAGTGAAGGAAAACGGTATCTCATTTTTGGAGGAAAATGGCTACGATCAAGTAAATGTTAATTAATAAATGTCAAAATAAATGTAATAACATTTTTCACCTCTCTATAACTTGAATTATATATTTTTTTTTCGATTTTTCGAACACTCGGTAAATTGAAAAAATCGAAAACATCTATGAATCGAATTTTCAATTTGGTCTGAATTTCAAATTATTGAGTGGCTTAAATTGTTTCATTATTTATATTCAATTAATTAGCATGGTAATGTAGACACTGTTTATTTTGGATTATAGCATTTTAAATATCTTAAAAAAGGTTACCTTTTAAAAATATTTACAAAAAATAATTAACAAAAAAAAAAAAAAAACAGCAACAATTCCAAACGAAAAAAAATAAGTCTGAAGAGACAAAACAAAACAGTTGGAATTGGATACCATTGGACATTTCATTAATTACTCTTAATGGAAGAGGCAACATACTAACATTGGCAATGGTGAATAACTTACTAGCAAAAGAATGCGGTTCGAAAATAGAAGATTTTACTAGATAAATGTTACAATATAAGGTGTAGTCGTTAACGAGGTGCCAAGAGTAGAACAGCAAAATTTCGAAATTGAACTGGCACCCTGTAAGGGTTGGAAAATCTTCAACTTTCAATTAATATCGATTAGTCTCGGGCAAAACATGATTATCTCAATTATGAATCAATCGTCTGCAGGTGGTTATAAGGAGCCCAAGAGGAAAATATTCAATAAGTATAGAAGTAGCAGACTTTTTTAACGGTCTACTCATTGATGATCAGGCACGTAGTCAGAAAATATTCAAGTTTTTCGGCCAACTCGGTCAACATTTTGGTCTCATCAACTTCTGATGCGGATCCGACCAGTATGCATTATCAAAACGTACACACTATCCATTTTATTTTATTTCATTTCAACCACAATTTATCGGCAACGTTTAAGTAACACCACCACTCAATACTATGTAAAGTAAATGGGCTCATGTTCATCACAACGACGGTTGCTACGCAAAAATCGCTACGAACCGATCAATTGTACATAAAACACCGCATTCCCCTTGCATTTGTAATTGCCACTGAAAAATTTTAACACAATGTAAAAAAATGATAACATAAATTCATACAAATTGAACAATAAAAAGAGACAAGGAGAAAAATTGAAAACTTTGAAATTCTGACTTGGAGTGGATGTCAGTGTTTCATATATATAGTACGTTAACCCCAGTACTAAATATTTGGAATGATTGAATAATTTCTAATTACTGTAAGACTTTGTACCAATATTTCCAAAATGTCTACGACCTTCGATTACTCATCATCCCGAAAAAACAGTGGATAGGTTCAGTGCCGGATCACCTATTAGACAGAGTAAGCGCCCACCTTGGGCCTCACTCATTTAAGGGGCCCTGTGAAAACAGAAAAATATATTTTTTTTTTATTTGATAATACCTGTATTTTATTTACCAATTTACAAGACCTAAGCCATTATGAAATATAATATATATTATAATTTATGAGTGTTATATACAGTAATAATAATAAAATTATTTTAAAAAAAATAGAAATAATATAATAATTTATTAATTTTGCTTGCAAATAAAAAAAATTTAATAAACATGATTTTATTAATTAATAATAGTTGGTAATTAATAATAACTTATTATTAAAATAGTTTATTATAATTATTGAATAGTAATCTTAAATATGCATGTAAAAAATAATTTTGTAGTACCCAAAATTTTAATTGCCTAGGGGCCCACGAATATTTAATTCAGCACTGGGTAGGTTCGAAGCGATCAATACCTTTCATATCGATAAATTTTTAAATGCATTAATTTTTCCATGCCGTATTTTAGTACTCAATTAGTATAAATTATATATAATATATAATAATATATATATATACAATTATAATATATAAATAATTTTATTTAAACAAAAGTATATTAAAAAAATATATTAAAGATAAATCAAAGTTTTGTAAGAAGATTACAGAAATCAGTTCGTCAAGCATCCAGAGAACTTTCTATTCCACCGACAACAGTTTGGCGTGTTGCAGAGACGTAAGAAACTTAAACCGTACAGAATTCAGTTGTTGCAGACTTTCTATGACAGTGATATGCAAAGAAGAATTGAGTTTTGTACATTCATTCTTGAGAAGAGTGAAGAGGTAGAACAGTTTTTCTACTATATAATTTTCAGTGATGAGGCCACTTTTCATTTGAATGGAAAGGTAAATCGTCATAATGTGCGAATTTGGGGATTAGAGAATCCACGGATAGTTGTTGAACATGAAAGAGATTCGCTCAAATTTCACGTTAACCATTTTTCTTTGATAGGAACACAATAACAGAAACTTCATACCTTCGTCACCATTAAAAGTCGCTGTGACTTTGAAGTAGCTGTCACCATTATTGCGGCGACTAAATTTAGTCACCGTTAACCATTTTTATTGAAAATAGCAACGACCAAAGTACGACACTTTCCATTACTGCACAAACCCAACCCAACATAAAATGCATGAAACGCATAATCGAATTTCGAAAATGTATAAAAATATTATGTCTAATTCTGAACACAAAAATCGTATGATATTAACGAGACTAAAAACATTTATTCGTGTCTTTCATCACCGTACTTTATTACTCAAACATTTATTTATACAGAAATAACGAAAGTATTACAGTTAGCGGCGTATTTTCAAATTTTTCACGAGAGAGGGAATTTAGTTTTTTTTTTTAAAAATCAGTAATTTTATAATATTATAAAAAACACCTAAAAGCCTATATAACCTTATGAGAAATTAATTTATAATTATATTATTTATTATTGTTATAAATACAAATGAAGGGTTTTATATACAACCACATAATATAAATTGATGTTTTCTTTCTTTGTATCTTCGTAACGAGTAATTTATGACTTTCGGACCATCGTTTTCTTCTGGTGGATTCAAGACCCGGAAACTCGTCACGAAAATACACCACTGATTGGAGCTGCTCTCAAATAATTTGAACTATTCCTACGATAAATCGTAAAAAGTTTAAACAGACTGAATTTTGTATGCGATTATTTACCGACAAGGCACAATAACGACGGTTTTATACCTGCCGTACAATCTCAATTAGTATACATCTATTCATCGGAAGTCGGCGATAGCCTTGGAAAACTTACGGATAGAACAAGAGTCCCAAAGAAAATAAATATATATATCATGACAACCGAATTCGGTTGTATGATGTTTTCTCTCGATAACCGAAGTGTACTCAGTTTTTTTTTTTGCGGTGGCTTCCGAATCGCAACCAGTGACGATGCTAGAGTTTGCGAGGCCCTGGGCAAAATTAATGTTGGGTCATATAATTTATATTAATAAAATATTTTAAGTTCAGTTAAATCAGAAACGCGGGGCCTTAATTATAATATAAGGCACGGGGCCCTGGGCAATTGCCCCTATTGCCCACCCCCTCGTGCCATCCTTGATCGCAACAATAATTATTTATCTGCTTCCATTTGTTCGGCAACATAATATAAGTCATACACTTAAATACGTAAATGTAGATATATGTATATCGGCTCTTATCGTTTACCTATTATGTAACGACACGGTAAAATCAGTTACATCGGTACTGCGCAGCAAATCGTTCAAAATAGAAACAATTTTAAAATTACTAAAATGTTTAATGAACAAAATCATTAGTTGTATTACATTACAGATGGTGATGTTCACAATGGATCATGTTCAAATTAATACTGATAATAATAATACTTTAAGTTATATAGTATTTCTTTAGAAATAACTATATGTGTACAATTAACACTATTAGTATTAAAATAATGAAAGAAAACAATAAAAGAAAAATAGATGTCAAATGACAGTTCGTAGCACAAATATATAGACATAGTAAAAGGCCACGAAGACGGGTAAAAGCAGACAAATCTTGCCGATCATTCGCGACGGACGGTACACCGTCCGCGTACGCTTCGTGAAACATCGCCATTTCCCAAAACTGGTTCTTTAGGTGTTCTTTAGGTTCAATTAGGTGTCCCGATTGATAATCGAACGTACGATGGTACCAAGACAAAGGGGTGTGACGGGTGAGATCGCGGTATCCATAAAACACGGCCGTGTCAACCTACTATTTATGATTGAACGATGTTTTATCCAAAAACTGATTTTATAAAAATAAAAACGAGCCTTTATTATACATTTAAACTATTTAAAAAATCGTATACAGAAATATAAAAAACATTATTTTAAAATCAATATATTTCCTTACTTTGCTCAGATTATAAAATACACAAAACTCCAATAGCCAAGTGTAATTTAATATATAATTCTTTGCTGTTTTATAAGTGAAATTTACAAAGCAGTCAAATGCTAAATTAATAGTATATTAGAGATATGTACTGACGCGCTATACTTATTTGTACAATGAGTTGTAACTACTTTTATTTGGATTTATATTTTGTTAACATAGAGAAAAAAACCATAAAGCATTTGTATATTATTTAAAATCACCTTGATATGAAAAATAATATCTACATTTCCCATGGTGATTATTGAAAATTAATAATAATACCAAGCCTAATAAACTGTTGAAGACTCAACATTTAATTTTATAAAAAAAACTACGTGTCTAATATCAATACATTAATCTGTTTATTTAATTTACTCTTTTCCAATATACTCTTGTTATGATAAAAATGTATGGAATTATTGGGCGATTGTAATCTCCGCCAGAATATCGGTTAAGATAAAAATATAATATAAGGTCTAATATAAACTCCCACAGTTTTTTTTTATATTTTGCCTGTGATTTTTTTCATAGTCATCTAAAAAATTAATTTTAGAAAAGTCAACCGAATGTTCAAATTTTTAGTAAAGTTCTTACCGAATTTCAAACACATACTTATATAAAACTAAATGCATATCTCAAGTAAATAAGCTAAAAAATTCGAAATAAAAAAAAAAATAACAGTATTACAGGATCCTATAAATAACTACACTAATGGAGTAATACAAGACTTAGAATATTTACAAATTGTATCACATCATTTTAGTTTACATACATGACACAACTATATATTTTTTATTATTATTTACTATGATTTTTTTTTTTTTTTTTACTGCGATTAAAATATTTAATGTGGACGGTTTTAAATTATTATTATTAAAAGTATGATTTTTTATTAATAAGTATAACCAGTGGCGTAGACAGGGGGGTTTGGGTGTTTAACCCCCCCCCTATGGCCTTTTTACATCTAATAAATATATTATTTATATTATAAACTAACAACATTTGTATTAGCAAAAGTATTTGGTATAAGCTTGCCACTAAGTAAACATCTCCAAACTAAAAATATAGATTTGATTGATGCGGATAGTGTTAGATGTATTATTGAAAATATAAGAAAAAATGCAGAAAATGAATTTAAAAGTATATTTGATGAAGTTAAAACTAAATGTGATGCATTAAATATTGAAATTTCTTTGCCTTGTAAGACGAATGTTCAAAAAAATCGTTGCAATGTACAAGAGAATTCTCCTGAAGATTACTTTAGGATTTCTCTATTTATTCCATTTATTGATAGTTTTATAAATTAACTAAATGAGCGATTTTTATCTAATAAAACTATGCTTAAAAATTTTACATGTCTTTTACCTTCCTCAAATGGTAAATTTGATGAAGAGAATATAAAACAACTTATCGAAATGTACTAAGGTGATTTGGATTGTGGTAAATTAGCTGTAGTCGGAGAAATAAAAACATGGCAACAAAAATTTGTCCAAACACAAGTTTTTCCGAAAAATGCCCTTGACGCTCTTCAAGAATGTAATGAAACGATTTTCCCATCAACTTTTAAATTGCTTCAAATCTTAACAACCCTTCCAGTTACTACTGCCAGTAGTGAAAGGTCTTTTTCTACATTGAAACGATTGAAGACTTATTTGTGGAACCCGACTTGTGAAAATAGATTAAATGGTTTGGCACTTTTGAATATTTATAGAGAAATAATATTACAGTCGGAAGACGATCTGAAGAAATTAGCCATAAGAACAAGAAGAATACGTTTGATTTAGATAAATAGTAAATATTATAGCTAGTTCATAATATTATTAGAATTTGATTTGTTATGTATAATTTTATAACAAATAAAAAATGATTAATTTTCATATTGAGGTGTTTATAATATATTATTATAATATTTTACATTCATAAGTTCACAACTGAACTTTGTTTTTGAATAGTTCAATTGGCAACAAATATAACGAAAACAGTGAAAATCTAAGTTTAATTTATACTAACCCCCCCCCCTTGAAAAATCCTGGTTACGCCATTGGGTATAACGATTATTAATTACGATTTTTGTACTATGATTTAAGTATTTAATTTGAACGATATGATATGATATACTATAATTTTTTTTTTTCTTAATAATCTATCATATTAATTTTATATTATTACTTGATTTTCTTGCGGAGTTTACATGAACCCAATTTTACCTGTTTTTTTTTCTAGCGGAGTTTACAGTAAAAAAAAAGTACTTGTGGTGGAGTTTACATGCGCCTGGAATTACATCCATTTTTTTACAGTCTATCCTATAACGGTTCAGTGTATCAACTAACGTTTTCATTAAATACTATTTCAAATGAGCAGTTAAATTAAATGTCCGTTTAAACGCGGCGTAGGGAAAATCATTTTTAACGAATCACAATGCATTGACTTTCAGATGTATTTCGGAAAAAAAAAAGATTAAAACTTCACACTACCAGTGGTGGTTAGGAAAAATAATACTTTTGAGTACACTCGTGTGCATATACATTAATACCGATGGATATGGGAAAAGCAATATGCTATCACGCAGAGGATTTTCGCATACGCGCATATTTTCATCATTCTCGTGTACCTACTCAGCATAAACTACGATTATTACTTTCCATCCATAACACTGCAATAACGCAGATATTATTCTCTATTACAACTACCGCTACAACTACTACTACTACTACTACTACTACTACTACTACTACTACTACTACTACTACTACTACTACT